>NW_020955515.1:981783-1033407 GCF_003031625.1 Empidonax traillii
CCGTCTCTGGGAGGGGCACTGGGGACGTGGGGATGGATGGTGTTGGTCCTTCCCAAGGAGAGCAGCCAACACCCAGCTCGGCTCCCTGGCTCTGTCACCCATGGGGCACCGGCAGCCTCGATGCCTCATGGCTCCACTGCCCCAAAAATAGGATTGGGGACCCTCTGAGTCTTGGGGAGACTTTTCAGGGATTGGGGTGCCCCGGACCACTGTGACCATGCACGGGGCGATGGGCGGGTCATGGTCCAGCCCCTCTGGCCCCGGTGGGATGCGGGATGCGGGATGCTGGATGCAGGATGCGGGCACCGGCTGCAGGCAGCAGCCGTGCGGGGAGTTACATAAACTCCCCATCTGGCAATGGAGCCCAGCCGGGGAAGGGCGCCGTGGCCCTGCGCCCGCTGCTATTCCCAGCTCACTGTGCCGCCTGGGGCTGCTGCCACAGCCTTCTTCCTTGTGAGAGGGGGTGGATGCGGGCAGAAAGTGGGGTGATGCCACAGCACCCCCATCTCCTGCCCTGACAGGGGGGCGTTGAAGCTGGAGGGGGGTCTGTGTTGCTGTCTCTGTCCTGGGAGGAGGGCCCTGGGCAGGACAGGTTTCCCCCAATGGAGATTAGTGCTTACTGTGTCAGTTTAATGATTTCTAATGAGCAATTACCTCTAGTCAGTCCCCTAATTTCTGAATATCAATAAAGTTAATTAAACTCTGCATGTGCATTTCCCAGAGTCTTAGAAGTAGGGATACCCAGGGAGGTGCTTAGTTTTCCTAGGGCTTGCACCCGTGGGGTCCTGTCCATGCTGTGTCCACTGTCATGTGGTGGGAGCTGCCTGTGGGCCCCAGCTCCCTTTCCCCCACTAGGCAAGGCTTCCACACAGCACCCCAATTTCCATGCAGCACCACCATGCTCAATGTTACAATGGCCTTGGCTTGGCATTGCTGGGCTGGTGCATGATGGGGATGAGCCATGGGTCTGGAGAACACAGGCACGGGGGATCTTGGACCCCTCAACCAGGCTGGGGGCTTGGTGATGCACTCTGAGTGGTGGTAATGGAGGGTCTGATCCTGTATCTATGGTAGCCCAGCCATGGGGCAGCACCAGCCCTGGTGCTCGCAAGGATTTTCCCCAGCAGAGAGAGGGCTCTGGTCCCTGCAGCACTGGTGCAGCTGGGTGGTATGGTGCCAGGCAAGTCTCCATTTACCCTGCCCCACTGCAGGCCCTCTCCCCAGCTCTCCAAAGCCGTGGAAGACTGGGCATTTTTTGAGGGGGTCATCTGAGCCATGCTGAAGGGAGCTCCTTGTAATTTGGGGTCCTGGCAGCTTGGAGGTAATGAGATGCAGTGGCAGAGGGCACAGGGCCTGGCTGTGCCCCCTTGAGCTGTGCCACAGCATCCAAAATCAGCCAGATGCACCGTGGGGAAGATATATATTTAGGGGACAGGGTGTCTGTGGGGATGTGGGTGCTGGCTGGGGTCTCGGTGTGAGGAGGGGGCTGGAGGAAGAGGCAGGCGTCTGCTACAGTAATTAACGGCGCGTGTGCCCGTGCCCTGCATGCCTCGGAGGAGTTCGTCACCGCCACGCTGCCGTGCCGCCAGGCCAGGATTATCTGGATAATACTCTTAAGCCAGAGAGCGGGAGGGCAGGGCTGTCCCGAGGGGGATGTGGGGCGCAGGCTGAGCCAGCCACCCCCACCATCCCCTGGGAGCCTGATTGCCGCAGGGATCGTCTCTGGGTTTGCGGTGGTGGGAACAAATTCAGCACAGGGTGCTGTGCCAGGCAGGGCTGCCAGGCAGGGCCAGAGCAGCAGGAATGTGGGGGGAAATGGGGCACAATGGGGTGCAATGAAGCTTGGGCAAGGACGTGACAAGGGCACCCCCAGGCCTGGTGCGGAGCATGGGGATATCCCCCCTGCTGTTCTGCCAGTGGGACCCCCAGGCTGGCATGGGGTTCTCTAGGGCTGTTTTCCCATATGGAACCCCATGCCAGGGTGGGGGCTGGGGCTGACCCCGGCTGCAGGGTCCCCCACGAGCACCAACAGCCCCCAGGGGAGGCAGATGAAGTTGTGTCTCCAGTGGCTCTGACGGGAGAGGATAATTTCGCTTCCAATCAATTCTTTAAATGCGCACAATTGAAAGATTGCCTCTGAAAGCTGCCTATAACCAGGGAGGTAATGGATTCCCTCCAGTCGCAGGCAGGGAGCTCGGGAACGGCAGCATCCCTTCCTCCTGCTGCCAGGGAGATGGGGTGAACTGGAGGACCAGCACTGCTCCCACCACAACCACCCTTGAGTGGGTGAAGGGGCTGCCTGGACTTGCCAGAGGCAGCTGGGGACGCATCTATTTGCTTGGTTTGCTGCCAGCCTGCCCTATGCTGAGACCTGGCACTGCTCATCGCATCTTCCGAGGTGCCAGGGGGGATCCCACTGGCCAAGGCTGGGGATGCGCTCGATCCCCAGCCTGCAGGAGAAGCGTCAGGAGCCAGCCCGCACGCTCGCCGTGCCAGTAGGAATTATTACATATATAATTTAAATGCAGTAACGAGCTGTGCTGAAGGGATCAAATATTAATCAGCCGCAAGAACGCTGCTCTGACCCTGTGAAAATGGAGAGAGGTGCTTGAAATGCCAGATCAGCCGATGCTGGACGATGCACGGGGTGATGCTCGGGTAGGGTGGGCTCCGGTGGTCCCCAGCTGCCCTGGGAGGTGGCAGCAAGGGGGAATGTGGCCATGGCATCAGCCCCTGGTGGCTTCTAGAAATGGGTGGTTCATCCCATAGGAAGAGCGGTGACAGGGCAGGGTGTGGGGCTGGGGTGCTGGAGGCAGCTGGGATGCTGGCTCCGGCGGGAGTAGGCGGCGATGGGAGGGAATGGTGTCTGCAGGAAGGATGACATGGCTGAGCAGCCCAACACGGAGCCCGAAAAGCAGCTCTCGCTCGCCTCCCGCAACTGATTTCAATTACTGTCGCTGGCAGCAGGCAGGGAAGGGGAGATAGGAGCTGGGAGGGCAGCGTGGCTCTGCTCTCCCTCCCTGACTCCTGCCGCGCTGGGCAGGCACCTCCAGGACCCAGGTGTGCTCCGAGGGCTGGGTGCTCCTCTGTCACACAGCAGGGTGAGCTGTGATGGATCCTGGGGGAGTCGAGAGCTTGCACGGACACCCATGGGGGGCTGCCGTCCACACCGTGGGCACTGTGGGATGGCGCAGCAGTGGGGTCTCTGTCACAGGGGATCCTGATGCAGGGCCGGAGGGGCTGATCAGCACAGCGAGGGGGGATGTGGCACCACACAGCGCTTGGGTCCGAAATAGCAGCAGACATACAATTTATCACCGCTGCTGCCGTGCAGGGAAATTGCTGTACAAACCCATTAGCTCCACAGGGAGAGCGGGGAACTGGGATTACATGGGCCGTGGGTGACAGGGAGGGGGTGAGGGTACCATTGGCATCCGCCAGGTGGGGAGGGAGGAAAGCCCCAGGGATGGGCACCCTGGTGCTCTCCGCGCTCTGCCCTCGTGCCCACCCGGTGTCGGTGATGCTCGGGGTGTTCGGTGTGTCAGCCGGCGCTCGGCCGCCGCGATGCTCCAGGGAACCGGTTGCGGTGACGTGACATGTGTCAGCGGGTAAATGACTGTTCAATTCAAGGAGAATCGCAAAACATACAAGGTCAAACGCTTCCCCGCCAGCGCTGCCATGAATATTAAAGCAGAGCTCCTCTGGTAGCTGCCAGGGCTGGCGGCCATGCTCGCTGGCAGCTTCCCCGGCCACCGGGACACCTCTTGGGTCCCCTCCCCAGCTGCTCTAACAGTCTCGGCTTAGCCATGAGCATCTAGGGTCACCGGTGGTGCCAGGGTGGAGGTGGTCACGGGGTGGCAGGACATGGATGCCAGCATAGGTGCCAGAGAGGTTCCCAGCTCGCCATGCTGGGTGCCAGTGGTGTCAGCTGGGTGTCAGGGGATCTGGCTGCACAGTCCTGCCTGTGCCCACCCACCCCTGCCTGCACCCTCAAGCCATCTGTGTGCTCCTGCCAGTGCACACCCATCCCTGCCTGCATCCTTGCACTGCCCGCCCACGCCTGCCTGCATCCCGACACTGCATGTATTCCTGCACTGCCTACACCTGCCCACCCACCACCTGCACCCACCTGTATTCCCTGCCTGTTCCTGCCCACATTGCCTTTCCACCTGGAAACAAGCCCTGCTTGCTGCTAGGGGTCCGCAGAGACACCAGGACAGGGGACAGATGGGGATCCGGCACCAACACTGCACGTTCCACTTCCTGCGCCTGCTTTGGGGTCTGGGAGCAGTTCAGGGGGCTGGGGGCTGTGGGTGAGGGAGCGTGGAGGCTGTGGGTGGGGGACCGTGGCATTGGCTGCCTGACAGCTCATTCATCATGGCTGCCGGCCCTGGCCATGGGGGTAAAGCCAGATTGGATTTTAAATTGGAAAATAAACCTGGAATCCTGTGAGGCCCTCCCCACTGTGCCCAAGATGCCTCCTGCCTGCCCCCTCCTGCAGAAGGGGAAACTGAGGCATGGAACACTACCGTGTCACAGCCCTGTGATGCTCTGGGGGCTACCAGGGGCCCTGCCCTGTCCCCTCCCCGAGCTGGGCACTCTGTTATTGCTTTCTTGGCGGGTAGCATCGATCGGTGCTCCCCGGGCGGCCGCGTGCTGCCTTATTTATTTATTTGTGACAGCAGGCAGCATCGATTCCCGTTGGGGGGGGCAGCCTCCCGCCACAGCCGGATTAGTCTCTGGCATCTCCCGGCTGCTGTTAATAAACTCCCGCCCAGCAAAGCCAGTGTGAGGGATTAGGACCCCGTCCCGGCTGCAGCCATGGGCACGTGGCAGCCGTGCCCAGGGACACCATCAGGCACATGGCCCGTGGGGACCTGCCAGCCCCTTTGCAAGGGTCTGTGCCCACCCTGAGCTCTGGAGGGTCTCTGCTGGGTGCCAGGGGCCGGAGGGGAGGCTGATGGATAGCTGGTCCCGTGTCAGTAGTCCCTGGTCACCTTAGGGGCGTGGGAGGGACATAGCCGTGGCACTGGAGATAAGCTGCTTAGAGACATCTGTGGAGGTGGAGGCTCTAATCCTGTGGTGTTCACGGGGCATGAGTGGCAGCAGCTGGGCATCCGGTGCCTTCCCACAGTGGGCTGAGCATCCTGCATCCCCTGAGGGTCAAGACAATCCTGGGTCCTGAGCATCCCCTGGTGCCAGGAGCATCCCATGGTACCCAGAGTACCACACAAAGCCCAGGGCAGTGTCTGGTGCCTACATGCTCCCCAGCCCAGTGTCCAGATGGGATCTGCTTTAGGATCCTTGCTGTGGGGTCTAGCCTCACCCAGTAGCCTCAGTGGGGACCACTGCATCCCCCAGCACTTCGAGCAGGTGAGGTACCCATGGGCAGGGGTGTCCAGGGAGGTGAGATGGGCATCTCTACCCCAGCCTTCACTGTGTGGGGCAGCCATGGCAGCGCAGGGCCCAGCCCTGAGCACTAATCTGCTATTAAAGCCTAGTGGAGATTTTGGCGCCCTTCAGTATAAACTCATTAACTTTTATGTTCTAATAAATGGCTCCTATTAAAATATAATTCTGGCCTTGCTGGGGGGCAAGTGAACCTTTTGGAACCAGTGTGGGCAGGTGTTCACTTCCCTGCTGAGCCCAGGGCACTGTCACCATCCCAGGGCAACGACAGTGGGGGCTGGGGACACAGGCTGGGTGGCAGGAAGGGGGTGAGGATGCCTCCCAGCATCCAGTGTCTCCCCACCACGCTGCACACCCAAGATAATGTCTCTTAATAGTCCCTTAAAAGCAGCAGTCGCAGAGTAATTAATCTTCACGGGGCCCTGCCCTGCTACGGATCGGGATAATTACCCGGTAATTGGCAGTATCGTGTCATCAGTGCCTGTGCACGGCAGCGAGACGTGCCCACGCGCTGCCGTGGCCTCGTGCCCCTCACCAGGCCTCAGAGGGATGCTGGATGCCACCGTGGCATCCCCCCTGCTGCGGCACAGCGGGGCTGGGGAGCCACGCCCGGCGGGAGAGGGGACGGTGTTGTGCCAGATCCAGGAGCGGGAGATGCCGGGTGATTCATTAGGGCTGATTAAATTCCCTTTTAATTTTCAGTCTAAAGGCTGTAAGCGGCCGGGCTGGGCACGCTGCGGGTTTGCTCAGGGACTAATGCTCTGGGAGGGACGTGGGGCTGTGGTGGGGGGATCCCCGTGGCTGTGGATGGGAGGTGGGGAGCATCAGTGGGGGTGGTCCCCTGCAGACTGACATTGCTCAGAGACAGTGCAGTTGGAGAGATGAGTTCTCACAGACTCATTGCACGGGTGGCCTGGAGCAGGGTCCCAGGCTCCAGTGACATTCCCGGTGCAGCTGGTCATGGCAGTCATGTTAATTGCCTGTGTGTCTACACCATGGGGACATGGGGTCCTGAAAGGCCCTCGGCATGGCATGGCCACCTCCATGGAGAAGGACAATCTGTGACCAGGAACACCAACCCCAGGGCTGTCCCCAACAGAGCTGGCTCATGGCAGGGGTGGGCACCCCTCCACGTGGTATAAGCTGCAGCTGTGCATTAATTAGCCAGGGCTTAATTGCCAGGGCTGCCCCAGTGAAGGGTATTCTGGGAGAAGGTTGGTGGGGTCTCACTGCATGTGCTTGATGTGCTTGCTTGCTATCCTGATTTTGGAGGAATATTGGTGTGCAAGAAAGCGTTAGTCCTCAGAGAGGCGCTGGCCTGTGGTCAGAGATTAGTTCATGGGGAAATGTTGATCTCTGGTGCAGCATCAGTCCCTGGTGTGGCACAGGTCTGTGGTACCTGCCCCCAGAGCTGCACCCATACCTGGCACAGCATCAGTCCGTGGCCACGGGTTGATCCCAGGTGCCACATCTAACATCAGTCCCTGGTGCAACGCCAGTCCCCCGTTCCCTGTCAGTCCCCAGTCCAGCTTCAGTCCATTTGTTCCAAACATCCCATGTTCTTTCCTCCCTCCAGGCTTCAATGGGCTGGCAAGGAAGACTGGGGAGAGCACTGAGGTCGAGCCTACGGTGCTGCCCACCCCAGCAGAGCGGGAGACAGAGGCTCACTTTGTGAGCACGGTGCCCACGCTGAAGATCCTCAACCACCACCCACTGCTGGAGGACCTGCTGCACGAAGCCTTCCTGAAGAAGGACTACCTGGCCCAGGCACCATTCCTGCCCGCTGGCGCTGGCCCCCTCCTCCCCTTGGGTGCCCTCCAGCCGGCCCCTGGCCCCCCAGCCCCCAAGCCCTCACCTCACACCCCTTCCCTGCCCCGGCCTGCCTTCCCCACTGACCCGCTGACCACGCCAGCAGGGCGCTCAGGGCCATGGGGGGAGGCATGGGGGGCTGTGCCAGATGCTGACCCCTCGTGGTCTCCCCCTGGTGTGTCAGAGTCAGGCACTGCGTCCCCCAGCCAGGCACCCACCACTGCTGGCACATCCCTGGCACCCCGCACCGGGGCTGCTGCGGTGCCTGGGGATGAGGAGGGAACCACAACCACCTCCACCATCACCACCACCACTGTCACCACGCTGCAGGGGCCAGGTGAGTCCTGGGGAGGGAGTCAGGTGGAACTGGGGTGAAGTGGGGCTGAGCCAGGATCTCCTCTGTCACCAGCTCCCTGTAACCGGACGCTGGCGGGTCCTGAGGGTTGGTTGGTGTCCCCGGAGCCAGCTGGTGTCCCCTATGATGGCAGTCTGGACTGCACCTACACCATCTCTGTTTACCCTGGCTATGGCGTGGAGCTCAAGGTGAGCTGAGGCCTGTGGGTGGGACAGAGTGCCAAGTGCCTGCAGACAAGCATGGGAGGTCCCCTACTCCCTACCACGGCTGTGTGGCTGTGCAGGGTATGGCAAGCACATGGTCTTGTCCATGTCCTTGTTCCCATTCCTGTGTCCCTAAGCCTGCAGAGTGGCTCAGGGCACTGCCTACCCTCAGGCTGCGGCACAGAAATGTGGGTGCATGAGGTGGTGGGATGCCCCAGGATGCTCCTTGCCCACCAGCTGCCATGGCTGGCACCCACCACAAAGCAGTGCTGTGAGATTTAATTAACGAAGCCCTGATGAAGAAGGTGTAAGCAACGCCGGCGGGTGCCGTGCGATGGTGCAGAGCCAGGAACACCCCGCGCCCATCTGCCAGGAGCAGAGGCTGACAGCAAATCCTGCTGTGCTGAGGGCACGTGCTACTGCCATCAGCGGCACGTGGCCATGTGTCCCTGTCTCCGCTGGACCTGCTGCTGAAGGTGCCACGGGGCAGTGCTGTGGCTTGCTGAAAGCTGGTGGTGAGCTAAAGACAGCATCTCCACCACCAGCCCCGCTCCAGCCCACACCCACCAGCGCTGCTGCTCCTCACCATGCAGCACGGCTTAATTAAGATCATTGATAGCAAATTGCTCCGAGAGGCTGGAACGCACGCACACCTGGCTGTCGGTGAGGCTGTCGACGTGGGCCTGGCTGTGTCGTGGTGCTCCGGTAGAGTAGCTGGCTGGTCCCAGCCTCTCTTGGCGTGGGGGATGATTTATGGCACTGCTAACCATGTTTGAAAGGCGCTGCCCCGCATAGACAAGCTCCAGTGCGCTATTGACCACGGAGAAGCCACTCAAGGACCAGCTCCAAGCTGGAAGCTGGGTGATGCTGTGGTGATGACACCTGTGTCCCCTGCAGGTGGAGAACATCAGCCTGGCAGAGGGGGAGACGCTGACAGTGGAGAGTGCAGGGGGTCTGGAGCCCATCCTCCTGGCCAATGAGTCCTTCCTGCTGCGGGGCCAGGTCATCCGCAGCCCAGCCAACCTCCTCACCCTCCGCTTCCAGAGCCCCCGGCCCCCCAGCCCTGGATCCTACCACTTTTACTACCAAGGTATAGGAACAGACTCCCCTGTACCCTGTGGGGGGCTTCCCTACTGACACAGCACTAACTCGGAATGTGGTGATGTACCACGAGTTTATCTGTGCCACTGGCAGGTTTAAGGGGGCACTTACCAGGCGAAGAACGCTCATGGAGAGCTAATTGGTGTGAGCAATTACAGGCTCATTTGGCACCATCCCTGGCAGCCATAGGCACCGTGTCACCCAGTCCTGCAGCACCGAGGCATTTGAGGGGGACTGGGGAGGCGGGGGCTGGGATCTAGAAGGATATGTTGCCCCCCTGCCCTTGGTAACATCGCTGCCTGTCCCCAGCCTACCTGCTGAGCTGCCCCTTCCCAGCACGGCCGGCTTTCGGGGAGGTCTCTGTCAGCAGCCTGCACCCCGGTGGGGACGCCCGCTTCCGCTGCACCACGGGGTACCAGCTGCAGGGTGCCCGCCGGCTGCTCTGCCGCAACGCCACCCGCCCCTTCTGGAGTGCCCGTGAGCCCCTCTGCCTCGGTAAGCACCAGCACGGCGGGGACGCGGCACAGCCAGCACGGCACAGTCGGCCACTGATGGTCCATCTCCTGCAGCTGCGTGTGGCGGGGTGGTCCGGAATGCCACAGTGGGACGCATCGTCTCGCCCGGCTTCCCTGGGAACTACAGCAACAACCTGACGTGCCACTGGCTGCTGGAGGCGCCCGATGGCCACCGCCTGCACCTCCACTTCGAGAAGGTGTCGCTGGCAGAGGATGATGACAGGTTAGGCCCTGGAGCTGGGGAGCTTGGGGGGGGTGGGGGCACCCTGGGGCAGCCCCGCACAGGGCTATATTCAAGGATGAGTGTTGTTGGCCATATTCAAGGATGGTGGATGCTGGTCATGCCTGTGGATGGGTACCGCTGACCATATCCCGGGATGGAATCCATCAGCCGTGACCAGGGATGGGCAGCATTGATCATATTCAAGGATGGGTGTAGTTGGCCAAGAGTGGCCCCTGTTGGCCATTGGCCATGCTCAAGGACAGGTGCTGAAGGCCACGTTCAAAAAAGATACGGCTGGCCATGCCCATGGGTGGGTGCCATTCACCATGCCCAAGGATGGTGCTCTTGGCCGTGGCCACCACGGCACCCTGCCCCTGTCATGCCTTGGCAGGCTCATCATCCGCAACGGCAACAACGTGGAGGCACCACCAGTGTACGATTCCTACGAAGTGGAGTACCTGCCCATCGAGGGGCTGCTCAGCACCGGGCGCCACTTCTTCGTGGAGCTCACCACCGACAGCAGCGGGGCCGCTGCGGGCATGGCACTGCGCTATGAGGGTATGGGGTCAGGGTGTAGGGGGACACCTAAACATCCCTGTGCCCGCCCGGCCCCTGCAGACCTTTGCTCTTGTGCCTGCAGCCTTTGAGCAGGGGCACTGCTATGAGCCCTTCGTCAAGTATGGGAACTTCACAGCCAGCGACCCCCGGTACCCCGTGGGCACCACAGTGGAGTTCAGCTGTGACCCTGGCTACACACTGGAGCAGGGCTCCACCATCATCGAGTGTGTTGACCCCAGTGACCCCCAGTGGAATGAGACAGAACCAGCTTGCCGTGGTGGGTGCCAGGACTGGGAGGTCAGAGGGGCTGAAACGGGGGCTTTGGTGGGTGTCGGGGCTGGAGGGTGCCACGATTGCTGGGGGTTGCTGTGGACGCTGGAGCTGAGGATGGGATGTGAGAGTTCCTGGAGCCACTGTGCTGTTGTGTGTGCTGGAGCTGAGGGACATGGTGGGAGCTGGAGACAGTGGGGATGGTGGGTGCTGGATTAGGTCCTGGGCACTGGGTGGAGGGTGCTGTGGTGGGTGCCCTGTGGCAGTGCCAAGCCCGGTGTGTGCCCACAGCGGTGTGCAGCGGGGAGCTGACGGACACAGCTGGTGTGGTGCTGTCACCCAACTGGCCAGAGGCGTATGGCAAGGGCCAGGACTGCATCTGGGGGCTGCACGTGGAGGAGGACAAGCGCATCATGCTGGACGTCCGTGTGTGAGTGTGGGGACAGCCTGGGAGGGGGACAGTGGGACAGAGGGGTCCGTGCACCTCCCGCCCTCATGGCCCCACTGCCCCAGGCTGCGGCTGGGCTCAGGGGACATGCTGACCTTCTATGATGGGGACGACCTGACGGCGCGAATCCTGGGCCAGTACACCGGCGCTCGCGGCCGCTTCAAGCTCTACGCCTCCACTGCCGATGTCACCGTCCAGTTCCAGTCTGACCCCGGTGCCGGCCCCTTCGCCTATCGGCAGGGCTTTGTCATCCACTTCTCTGGTGAGCCTCACTGGTGGAACAGCGTCACCAGTGTCCCCGCTGTCCCCACTGCCCTGCTCACCCCTCCATCCCCACAGAGGTCCCTCGCAACGACACCTGCCCTGAGCTGCCAGAAATCGCCAATGGCTGGAAGACATCCTCACAGCCAGAGCTTCTCCATGGCACTGTGGTCACCTTCCATTGCTACCCTGGCTTCCAGCTGATTGGCACTGACCTCCTGATGTGCCACTGGGACCTGACATGGAGCGGTGACCTGCCCTCCTGCGAGCGGGGTGAGTGGTGCCCGCCAGTGTCCCCCTGCCTCACGGCGTGTCCCCAGTCACTGTCACCGCTGGTCAATCTCTTCTGCAGTGACAACCTGCCGGGACCCTGGGGATGCCGAGCACAGCCGCAGGGTGGTCTCCAACCCTAAATTCCCGGTGGGAGCCACCGTGCAGTACGTCTGTGACAAAGGCTACGTCCTGGCGGGCGCTGGGACTCTCACCTGCCACGACCGTGCTGCGGGGGGGCCCAAGTGGAGCGACCGCCTCCCCAAGTGCACCCGTGAGTTGGGTACCCCCTCCCTGGGCACGTCCCCCAAGCTGATGGCGAGCGCTGACGCCACCATCCCACTGCCCTGCAGCGGAGACATACGAGCCCTGCCACAACCCTGGCGTGCCGGCGGGCGGGCGGCAGAACCCGGAGCGGCGGCTGTACCCGGCGGGAGCCACCTTACACTTCTCCTGCACTGCTGGCCGGGCGCTGCTGGGCGAGGGCAGTCTGCGCTGCCTGCCTGGGCACCCCTCACGCTGGAGCGGGCCCCCTCCCATCTGCAAGGCGGGTGAGAGGACCCCCCCACACACCTCAGCATGGCGCTGGCGCTGCTTGACATCCCACTTCTCACTACACCCTTTCTTTCTTTCTCCCACCCTCTCCAGCCTCGTATGATGAGTTTTACAGCAACCGCAACCTGGATGGTAAGAGCAAGGGGGTGATGGGGTGCCAGGGTGCAGAGGGACACCTAGGGTGCAGCCAGTGTGGGGTGTCCCCTCGGTGAGCCCCCAACTTTTCCACGCAGCCGTAGCCAAGGCTGTGCCCTCAGGGACGGCGCTGGAAGGCACCAACGTTGCCATCGCTGTCTTCCTGCCCGTGCTGGTGGTGGCCCTGCTCATCGGGGGCATTTATCTCTACTTCTCCAAGTGAGTGGCCCACTGGCCCCTGTTGCCCCATGAGGTACTCACAGCCCCCCTGCTGCCCGCCCCAGCTGCCCTCTCTCCCCACAGGCTCCAGGGGAAGCCGGCCCTGCAGCTGCCCCTTGCCGGCTCCCACCCCTACGACCATATCACCGTGGAGTCAGCGTTCGACAATCCCACCTATGAGACAGGAGTAAGTACCGGCCCCCACACCCCTCGGCTGGGGCTGGGCACCCCAGGGACCCCACATCTCACAGGCACCTGGGCCAGGGGCTGTGTGTGAGGTGGGGCAGGTGTGAGATGGGGTCTTGTGTTCCAGGGACCGTGCATTAGATAGGACATCCATCCAGGGACCACACATGGGATGGGACAACCATCCCAGGACCATTCATAGGATGGACATCAATCCAGGAACCACACATGGGGTGGGACATGCATCCAGAGACCACACATCAGCTGGGATGTCCATCCAGGGACTATGCACAGGATGGACATTTATTCAGGGACAACACATGGGGTGTAATACCCATCCAGGGGCTGTTCACAGATCGGGACATCCACCTAGGCACCACACATCAGTCTGGGATATCCAGCTGGGATATCCATCAAGGGACCACGTACAGCACACCAGCTGGAACATTCATCCCAGGGACTATGCATTACATCGGACATCCATCCAGGAACTACACACGGGATTAAGTATCTGTCCAGGGACCACACATGGGATGACACCTGCATCCCCAGGGGCTGGGATATATCCCCAGGTCCCTATGGGGTGGGAGATGCCCTGTCCCTGCCCAAGGCACCCCATCACACTGCCGAGTGTCCAACCCCTTGCAGTCTGTTTTCTTTGCAGGACACGAGGGAGTATGAGGTGTCCATCTAGGCGTGGGCAGTGTGGAGCTGGGCGCCGCAGCCACCCCTCCCGGGCCCCCCCATGCCCACCGGCCCTCAGCACGGGCCGGGAACACCTCTCCCAAGGAGACTCAAGCCGAGCGTTTGGCGGGACCCACCTGGGCACCGGTCATCTCCCTGCCACCCCCAGCCCACTCAGACCCCTATGGGGTCTGTCCGAGCCCCACTGTCACCCAGCCCCCCACACTGGGCTCATGAGGGGCTGAGCCAGTGGGGGTCCCTGGACCCCCTCCTGCCCCCCCAGCCCCTGAGCCAGTGAGGGTCCTCGCCTCCCACTCTGCCCCCCCGGGCTCCACCCTTCCTCCGGACTCCCCCCGCAGGGACACAGCAGCCCCCCAAGCCCCCGCGATGGAGGAGGGACCCAGGCAGGGGGAGCAGCGCTGTGGGGACCCCCAGGTAAGGACAGGGCTCCCCGGGGCTGCAGTGGGGAGGGGATAAAGCCCCGGGGGGTGGGTGAGGGGCTTGGGTGGCTATGTGGGTGCCATGTGGGTACCACTGGGTGCCCCCCACACCCTCGCCCCCTTTCGTCCCCCCCAGCACAGGGCTGGTCCCCCCGCACCCCCGTGTCTCCCACCGCCGCCACGCAGGGACGTGTCCCCCCCGTGCCCCCCAGCATGCTGCGTGTCCTCCCGGCCCCCCGCTTGCTTCGCCCTCCCCGGGGTGGGGGGGTCCTCTCCGCCACCGGCGCGTCCTCCCCCGCGCGTCCCGGGGCTGACGGGGTGGGCAGGGGCACCGGGCATGGCTGTGTCCCCCCACCCCATCGCCGTGTCCCGCCCGGGCTGGTGACCCCGGCCCCCGGTCTGGAGGGGACACCGCCCCCCTACCCATCTTTTGGTTGTTTCATTAATAAAAAAAAAAAAATCGTGTTTTAGAAGAAGTGATGGGCATCTTCTTCAGCGGGGCCGGGCAGCCCCCACTGGGGGTGCAACCCCACGACCCCAGTACCCCCATGACCCTCCTTTGTGGGACGTCACGCTGTGAAACCGCGCCTCCTCTTCCCCCGCCCGCCGCGCGCGGGGCGCCCCCTGTCGGCGCCCGCGCGCGTCCTGCCCTGCCTCGGTACGTCACCGGCGTCTGCACGCTACAACCCCCCCCGCTCCGCCCTGGAACGTGACGGCAGCCACGCGCGTGCGCGAGAAAGGGGCGGGGCCAAGCGGGAAAAAGCGGGCGGCACCAGGAGGGGAAAGGGGCGGAGCCAGAGCGGGCAAGGTGAGGCTTTTGCGCCTGCGCGGTGGCGCCGCGTGCGTCTCGCCGAGTCCCGTCCGCGCCCAGTCCCGTCCGCGCCCCCCCTCTTCTCCCCCCCCCCCACCTCCGCCGCCGCCGCCGCGCCAGGCCCGGGGGGCGGGCGGGGGGAGCCGCGCATGCGCGCGCGGCGGGCGGGGCGGGGCGGGGGGTGCGCGTGCGCGCGGGGCACAGAGCGTCGGCGCCGCCGCTCTGAGCGCGGGGCGTGCGCGGAGCCCGAGCGGCCGCGGCGGGCGCGGGGCCGCCGCCCCCTCCTTCCCTGCCTGCCTCCCTCACACGCACACCCACCCACCCACACCCCCTGCGCGGCCATGGCAGCGGGCGCTGGGCCCCCCGCGGCCGCCCCCGGGCACGGCTGGAGGAGGAGGAGGACGGCGCGCAAGCCGCAGCGGCCCGTGGGATAAGGCCCCGCCGCCCGCCCGCCCCCGCCGCGCCCCCTCCCCCCCCCCATCCCCACAACGCCGCCGCCGCCTCGACGCGGAGCCGCCGCTGCGGGGCCGCCGCGCGTCCCCCGCCTCGCTCCCTCTCGCCCGGGGGGGGCTCTCGGGGCCGCTCCCGGGCTGGATGAATGTGGGAGAAGATGGAGACCAAGACGATCGTCTACGACCTGGACACCTCCGGGGGGCTCATGGAGGTGAGGCCCGGGGCGCGGCGCGGGGGGGGCCGGGCCGGGGAGGCCGCGGGGCTGCAAGATGGCGAGGGACCCCCCCCGGAGCCCCCGTGGCCTTACAAGGAAGTGCGGAGGGACGGAGGCGGCCCCCGGAGAGGCCCTGCCGGACATGGGGCGGGCTTGGCCGGGGCTCCGTGTCCCCCTTGGCGGGCCCGGGGCCGCTATCCCCGCGCTGGGCACGGGGAGAAGGGCGCTGGGTCGGGGTCGGTGCAGCCCCTCAGAGCCCGCTCTGTCTGTTGTGTGTGCATGTGCAGCAAATCCAGGCCCTCCTGGCTCCCCCCAAGAGCGAAGATGGGGAGAAGAAGAGCAGGAGGCCCGAGAAGGAGCCCCGGCGAAGTGGCAGGGCCACTAACCACGATAGCTGCGATAGCTGCAAGGAAGGAGGGGATCTGCTGTGCTGCGATCACTGCCCCGCCGCTTTCCACCTCCAGTGCTGGTAAGGCTCGGCGCTGTCTCCCTCCGGGTCTGCCCGGAGCACCTTCCCTCCCGGCCGCTCCCGCTTCCCGTTAGGTCTCGAGGAGGGGGGGACGCGGGGCCGGGCGGAGCAGGCAGGAACAAAAAAGGAGGTGCAAGCCCCACTCGGGTCCATCCTCCCCCCCTAGGCTAATCCCCAGCGGCCGAGGTGAACCCCCCCGCTCCGTCGCTGCTCTCTGTGTGGCTGGGGGGCTCCGTCCCCCTCCTTTCTTTTTGTGCTGAGCAGCGGGCGAGAGGCCTGGAGGAGGAGCGAGGCCGCTGCCTGCGCGGCCTGCCTGCCTTGGTGCTGCCCCTGCCCGGCCTTCCGCCCCCCCCCCGCCAGCGGGTAACTTCCCCTCCTCACCCCTCTCCAGGGGTGCCTGGCCTGGGGGGGACCCTCCGGAGGACCCTGGCTGGAGAGGGAGAGGCGGTGGTGGCGTCTCTGCACCAGGCCTGACGTTCCCAGTGCTTCCGTGCTGCTGCAGCTGCTGGGAATAATGGAGGTTGCTGTCTCTGTGTCTCCCTGCCTCACTGTTTACAATATGGCGACCTTCCTTTAAATTATATTTTTATTCTCAGCGCCATTTTGGCTGCATATATGACTCCCAAACCCTCGCAGTGCTCCCCACGGTACCTCAAACGTGAAAAATACCTTCCCCGTGGAAATCCAGGCCTCCAGACTTTAGCACTGGCCGGGTTTATTCCTTTCCCTCCTTTTTTTCCTGTCCCCTCCTGGCTCTTCCAACCTGCCCGTCTCATCCGTGGGGGTGTCCGCCGTGAGCTGGGGGGGCTGTCGGGTGCTCTTGCCGGGAGTTGTGTGGCTTTGTTGATGAAGGCAGAGCTCTCTGCATGCAAATCCGGGTGCTGGGGTGGGAGCCGAGGCGCGTGTGGAGGTGGTGGCAGAGCTCGAGGCGGTGGAGGCTGCAGCGGGAACGTCTCCTGCTGCCTTTCCCTCGCAGATTCCCGAGCTCTTGGCACAAAGCGACCCGCCAAAGGCTGCCTCAACTTTCCGCCCCAAAGTTTCTCCTTCCCTGCACCCGGAGCCTGGGCGCATCCGAGGCCTCTTTGCCAAAATTCCCCCCCTTTCAACAGTTGACACAGGCGGGCAGTTTGTGTTAAATTAGCGCAGCCAGAGTGGATAATGGAGTGGAGGAGGGAGCAGGGCAAGTCAAACAGCTGGAGCTCGGGCGTACAGAGTATTCTTCCTTAGGGGAGATTTTTTAACCACATTCCTTTCTCTCTTTCATGCTTTGGAGCTTTGTTTGCCACCCTGTAACAGCTGTCTCCTCAGCTTTTCCTTTTTTTTTTTTTTTTTTTTTTTTTTTTTTTTTTTTTTTTTTTTTTTTTTTTTATTATTACTCTGTTGGGTTTTTCTTTCTTTCTGATTTTTGTTTGCTTGGTGGTTGTTCTGCGTTTCTGTGCTAATTGCAGGTCTCTGAACAGTTATTAAACTGGTTGGTGATAGCAGGAAGGCTGAGTGTGTGGTCACAGTTCTGTAGGGAGTGTCCCGTTAGCAGCGCGTAGCCAGGCGAACTCGGCAGTGCTGTAGTGTGCAGCCATGACATCATCCCTCCTACCCTGAGGAAGTGCTACTGGTGGTAGTGCAGGTCCTCTAATGTTTACTAGGAGGATACTAATTATCATAATTTTTTACCCAGTGTTCTTGATGAGCTTTAATTTAAGGGTGGTTTTTTCCTTCTGCCGGGCATGGTTGACACATCCCAAGCCTTCTCGTAGTGAGGCTGGAGCAGTGGCTAAAACTTCACTTTTGAGGTGGAAGAGCTGTGACTAAGGCTGTAGAGTGACTGAGTCCTGGATAAACCTGGCCATAAGTGAGACCACTTTGGGCATGGCTGAATTTCGTAGCTTAATTTGGCTAGTTTTTTGTAGTTAGTGAGTGAAACAGTCACGTATAGCAGATACCTGTAACGCTTTGGTTGTACCCGAGTTAGTTACATTGTAATTATTAAAAAAAAGAAAAATGTATCTTTGGCTACCTAGTCACTGTTCAGAACAGAAACGAAAGAGGCAGTTCTGTTTGTTGCCTTTTCCTGAGGTGTCTCTCAGGCAGTCCTTTTGACAGTAGCCCAGACTCTGCAGTGAGAGGTGGCACAGTGTGGAAAGGCTTCACTTCAAGGCCTCCAGCTTGAGCCTGGTTCTACCTCCTTCCTCCTGGACCTTTGTCCGACCCTCATCCGTGGCCTTCAGGTGACCCAGCTCGTCTCAAAGGGATGCTCTGGTTTTGTTTTTGTGTTTTCTTCCCTTTACCTCCTACATCTTGCTCAGAGTAAACTTCCGTTCTGGATATAAACTCAGGCATAAAGGCAACACTTGCAACTTCCTTTCTGCCTCCTTTTTTTTTAGTTAAAGAATAACAGCTGTAATGCAAGGCTTGGTTTAAGTCATTTGAATAGCACTGCTGGGGCACACTAACTGATTTGTGTTGACAGCTTACCTGTTCTTTAAATATTTAATGTAAGCTTTAGTACCAAGTTGCGTTTATTATCAATATAGCATAAAAGAAAACAAAATAGCAGCTCTTAATTGGTCTAGGATTGGTAATCAGTTGATTAAAGCTGTATAGGAGAGGCCATATTATAAAAGAAAAGGGGTAACAGGGGTGTGATTGCCCCAAGTCACACAGCTGGCTGGAGACAAACCCAACTCAGTGGCCCAGGAGGTAGTTTTGCTCCTTCCTGCATAGAGAAGGTTCTTCTATGTCATGTTTAAACCTGTAGCAAGTAAGTTGACTTTGTTAGGTAAGTGCGTGGCCCTCAAACTTCAGCAGTTTGCCTTAACTTCCATGTAGTATCTAAACCTATTGTCTTCTGAGGAAAACAGAAGGCACTTGGCCAAAGCTCCTAAAACTTTCCAAGTCTGGTAGTATTACACCTGATGGTAAATAACAAGTTTTGTTGATACGCTGTGGAAGGACTGCTCTCCTGAATTAGTGTGGGTGGAAGTGACTTCCCAATTCATCTGTTGGGGTGTCAGCTCTTCCCACAACTCTGTTTGGTAATCAGTAGTTCAGAGTAAAGCTGCTACAGGTACTGTGAGAGTCCATGGGTCAGGAGGGTTCCCACCCTGGCTGCAGATAAACTGGCATGGTGGGAGGGATACGGGAAAGTGTAAAATCCCTTCCAGATACTTGGTTTCAACATACTTGGATTATTATCAGGGTCAGATGACTCTCTTCAGGTTTGAATTTACAGAGAGAGGTTTTCTGGGTTCTTAATAGTTGTTGGAAACAGAACGTGGGATCTTTAGCTCTGGAGTCAGCGTTTGGTTCTGCTGTTTGCCCATAATCTGCTGCTTTGGGTAATGGCTTAGTGTGTATTTCCATCCTGATGTTCTGCCTTAGCCCATGCCTCTGGGGATGGTGCACGCTCCTTCTTTACATGATTGAAAACCAATTTTCCAGTAGTACTTCTATTCTTTCCCATTTATATCCTCCTCCTGGCTATGTGATTGTTAGAATTCCCTGTGTTTTCTTGAGCTTGTAGTAAACTTGATTCACGTTGAAGCGGGTTTGCAAAGTGACTGATGTTGCAAATTCATTACAGCTTCGCTGAAGGATTAGAAAGATCCCCGGGAGAGGAAAAGTTTAGTTAACAAGCTGGGGGAGGGGAGTGACAACAGGAGGGAGAACCAACACAGAACAGTTTTGTGTTTGGTTTTGTTTTTTGGGTAGTTTTTTTTTTTTCTTCCTTTTTATTTTTTTGAAAGTCTCCCTGCCCGGGGTTTCTGGTTGGAGGAGCCCAAAAGCGCCAGCCTCTCTGAATGCTGCGGTTCAAGTCTCTCTTGTAAATCTCAACGCCGCTGGCTGTGCAGCTCTGCTGGCTTGGCAGAGTGACCTCAGTCGCCTAAAGCTGACCAGTTATGTAAACAGACAGTACCAATTTCGTGGCACTGCCCAGCAAAAAGGCTCCTCGTAGCTGCTGGGTTCACCCCATGGCTGCACCGGGAGAGGCCGTGTCCGCACCAGGGCCTGCTACCTCCGTCAGACCTTCTGCAACACCTCCTCGTGTTTATGTTTCCAGTGTTTGGCTCATTTCCCCCCTGATTTGGCAGTCTTCACCAAAGTGCTGGTGTCGAAGAACAGGAGTAACAGAACTGCAAAGAGCAGCAGAGGAAGCTGAACTGGGGTTTTGCATATTTTCTATGAGTCACATTGTTTTAGTGCTTCAGACAAAGAATGGAAAAAAGTTGTGCTTGGCTGAGAGGACATCGATAACTCTTTCCCCACCTTGTCCATGTTCTGCTTTATCTTTGGCATTTGGTCTGGCTTTGGTTTTTTACATGAATATGCGTTCTGTGTGAGGGGAGCAAAACAATGGCTTGTCTATTGTCTCAGATAATCCCTCTCTTAATGGTCATCTTGGGCTGCCTCGGGGGGTTCAGGTGAATCTTGGAGTGTCTGAAACATCTCTTGCTTCAAGAAGTAGGAGGATGTCCATCAAGGTGCTGGAGAGGCGAACTTCATGCCCAGTAGTGACTAGGAACTGGCTTTCAGTGCATTGAATTACGTAACAGCTTCAGAAAAGCTTGTAGTTTAAGTGCAGAAAGTTTTTATTATGAGCCTTTCTGGTTGTTTGGGGTTTTTTTACAGTAAATGACTGGCAAAACCCTACTTTAGTGTTTATATAATTGCATTTTGAAGGTCAGAGTAAGCTGTTCTGTTCCCAGTAGTCATTTAAATGTATCTATCTTAAGTGATACTTTGTTAAAACAATGTTGGTTTAAGTATGTGCTTTAAAAAAAAAAAAAAAAAACAAACCACCACCAAGTTTTGTTTTTATGTATCTCTGGTCTGATATTTTGGTAGCAGTGGGGCCAGAGTAGGATCCTAAGGCAGAAGGAAGCGATTGCACAGAGGGTCACTACGCGTGCGCCTGCTGATGTGGTAACATGATCAGTCTTGGCAGCTCTGCTCTGCAAAGTTGTGCCAACGAGATTTTTCACTCTCCTTATTTTGTCCCAAATCTCCCGATGCAAAGGCAGATAAGGTCAACCCAAATCTTACGGGCTTGAGCTGAGGGCACCAGAAAACCATTCGTGGTAAGAATTTGATGAAGTCGTGATTTTTTTGGGATCTGCAAACCACCGTTCTCACCTGTGTGTGTGTATGTTGCTTGTGTTAAACTGAGTGTGAGCAGATTTTGCAGTGTGGGCAGGAGTTGGGCATTCGGACTGAGCTGTGGATCACTGCTGCCATTCCCAACATCAGCGAGGAGCAGTAGGAACAATGCATTGGGATTCCAAAGTCAAGGACTCAAAGTTGAGGAAGGTGATGTTTAACTGCTTCATTTAGGCTTTACCTTCAGACATGGCTGCTGCCTGGGCTGGTGTTATATCAAACACCTGCACTGATCTGGAGCTCTTTTAAAGGGCACAGTACAAGACTGAATAAGGAAAGGTCTCTGCTGTTTTGTCCCTTGGCTTGGGGAAGTGCCAATTTTATGTTGACCAGGATTTGTGGAACTGAAGAGTCGTTTTTTTCTTTGTGCTGCTACGGGGTCCATGTCTGAGTTGACTCCTCAGGATTAGGAGGATGCAGCAGCTTGCTTGAGGTGGGGTTCACTGCTTTGTTCCTGCCGCTCCAGAGCTGGTCTTTCCTGGTATGTCAGCCTGCAGGCATGACTCATGGGAGCCTTTCACAACATGGAAAGGTCTTCCCAGAGGAATTCCAGCTCCTCCAGGCATTTGCAAAGGAAATTCTTAATTGGATTAGATTCATAATACTAATCTGCTAATGACTGTTTGTTATGGAGATCTTGGAATTATCTTGTAAATATATTCACCTTCTTTTAGTGCCTTCTGTCTTTTTATCACATACAAGCTCAGATTGTTAAGATTGTACAGCCGCCAGCAGATCTGATAGTTGGGAATGGGAGGACTCCTGTGTTTATTACACAAGATCATATAATGCTCGTAATTCTTCCCTCTTTCTCCATTTCTCAGTGTTGTTTTAGGTGGGGTAGTAAGAGGGAAGCAGAGATGATTGGCACGCCTGACATCCGCCTGTTACTTCTCTTACCGAGGGCGTGAAGGACATCCCGGGTGGGGAGTGCCCCTGTACAGTTGTCAGTGACAGAACTGCATATTTACAGCAAGGATTGGGGCTAAACATTTCCCCCCTAAAACAGACCTTTCTGGTGGTAGGTGCTGTTGTGGTGCGGGGAGCACCTGCAGGAGGGCAGGGCTCCTGCGTGTCTTTATGTAGGACAGACTGAGTCAATTCGAGATTTCATTGTAGCGTTGGTGCTGAAACAGTTTTTCAACACTAACATCAATTCTTCCCTTTATTGACCCACAGCAGTGGATGTTAAAGTGTTTTTGTTGCCAGACTGACTCACTGGTTTGTGTCAGGTTCTTGAGTTTTTCCTGTGCTCTGGAGCCCTTAATACTTGAGTCAGTAGCAAATAGCAGGAATCTACTGTGAAGAAAGGGAACATTTACTTCCAGAGTAGGAAGGAGGTGCAACTCCCTGAGAGCAAGTGTGACAGTCTGAATATTTAGGGAGTGCTGTCTGTTAGAATATAAATCATGTGAGAAGGATGTACCCATTTTGTTTTTTTTTAAACCAGTCAGGAAGTAAGCTTGGACTTGTGAAAATGCAAATGTACGTGGGGATATAACATGGCTTTGTTACAAGGGTATGAAAAAACTTGAGTGTAGCCAAAAACGTCTTGCCACGTCAGGTTACTGGCTAAACTTGCGGTTTTTGCGACACAGATTGTCAGAGTTGGCTTTTCCTTCTTATAGTAATCGATCTATGCTGTCTCCAACTCCATTGCTCGCTAGATGTCTGCCCAGCTTCCTCGAAGGAATGCTGCAGTATCCAGTAACTCTGTAAGCTGAGTAAAAATAGTGTTGTAGCTTCCCTTTAATAAAGGGGTTGACAGATACCGGTTGTAATGCACTCGCATACCTTTTTAGGGTATGGAGTGAATGCTCCCTATAGCCAAAATAAAGGAGAGAAAAAAAAAAAAAAAAAGGTGTATAAATCATTGTTCCTGTTGGTGTATCAGATCTTGAGCACAAAAGGCAAAGAGCATCTCGGCCAGCTGGGGGGAATCGAGCGCCTGAACCCAACTCTAACCCATTTCTGCTGACGTGTGCTCTGCACGAGTCACTTGAAGCAAACTAGATGGAGCTGGAGATTACTGACTTTGAACCCTGCAGAAAGCAGTGGCCTGAGGATACAATTTAGCGGGCTGAAAACCCCATGCTGAATTTCTGGCAAGCGCTAGTGATTGGTGTGAAACACCTGCCTGTACAGCCTCTGACTTTGGGCACGGCATCATGTGAACTTCCCAGTGATCTCCGTCTAGAATAGCAACAGGAACAAGATATGAAGGTGATCTGGAAAAGGCAGGAAAGAATGTATACCCTGCTCTAAGCCTTTTTTTTTTTTGGTGGATATTTCTGTCTCTGCTCTTTTTTTCTCTCTTTCCCAGCGTTCTTGGGAAAGCCTAGTCCACATGTAGATGTCAGAATTACACTTCCCTTGTGCCTGTGTGAAGACAAATTCATGCTTTTGCTTTTATGGGTCTGTCCTTCATCCTCCTCTGATGTGCTGCTTTCCTTTTTTCCACCTTATTGCTTCTGTCCTTTCACCTCTGTCTCCTTTGAACACATTCAGCATGGCTGGGGCTGAATGTGTTCACTTCTCAGAAACCTCTCAGACCTGTGTTTTGATTATTTTTTTTCCCACCAGAGATGTCTCTTCATTTATTGTTCTTTAAAGACAAAATTGGATGAAGTGATTCTCAACAGGGCTGTGTTGTTCCTCAGCCTTCTTTCTTTTCCCTGATGCTGCCCTATGTGTCATCCTGCTTTGAGAAGATGACTTCTAATCTGTTAAGAAGATGGTGCTGTAAAGATCTGAACACTTAATAATGAACCTGGACATTGAATTCAGGCTATTGTTACTATTGTCTGCAGCACAGGCATGAGTGATGCCTTGGAAAGAAACAGGAGTCAGGATGTGCAGAATGTCTGAATTTCTGTGTCTGACCCACATTTTTCAAAGTCAACAATTCTTCCTATCGACTTCCATGATTTCTGCTTATAGATACAAAGCTGGATGGTTCCCTAAGCAGATATGTCTCAAACTAATTAAAAAATAATAATCAAAACCCCCTCACTGTGGTACAGCTGGTATTATACACTTTTTTAATGAATATATTTTGTATGTGTATTTGGGTTTATATATATGTGGAAATTTAATATCTTAAAAAACAAGACTTCCTTTAATTTTTTTGTCAGCTGTTAATGAGGGTAATAACTAACGGGTTGTCCAGGGAATGGTCTCTGGGGGCCAGGTTCTTTCTATAAATAGAAGTAACTAATTACATCAGGTGATCACATGTTTACATGCAGCTTATCCAGTTTATTGGGCTCTCCTGCTTGTCAGGTTGGAGACAAAAAAAGTTCTACTTCATGTCTTTGGAGGAAACTTTTCTGATTCCCCATGAACCTCAGGATTGTCTGCTCATGAGGGCACAGGGAGGAGGCGGGACCCCCACTGAAGGTAGGGAGGGAGTTGAGGTAAGGTAGATAACACCTGCTTCCATGAGGTTGTACTTTCTCTTCCTGGGATGAGAGTAGCAGGAGTGATTTGATGAAGGGTACAAGTAAATAAGTCCACTGGCTTTGACATTTACAGAATACTCCCAAAATTCACAGCACACTTGTGAAATGGTACCTGGTTCTTAGGAACATGCTAGTGCTGCTGCCAGAGGCTGGAACTGCTGGCCAAGCCCTTGCAATGTTGAACACTGCCTGGTAGTGAAATAAGGCAGGAATAACCACACAGGGAATGAAGTTTTGGTATCTGGAATAGCCAGCAATGATGCTTCTTAAACTTTTAAGGGCTCAAATCTTCTTCCACTCTTGTAGCATCATGTAGACAGTTTATGTTAGTGTACCTTTATTTTTTTCCTCGCATGCATCTTGTTTCTCTCTGTCTGCCCATATAATGGTGTTTTGATCCTGCTTCTGTTCTCTATCTGTTGCTGAACCCTTATTTCCAGCTCTGGCCATGCTGCTGGAAAGATGCATGCTAAGCAGATGCAGTGTTCCAGATGGTGAGATAATTGGTGACCTGTGAAACGGTCATTTCTGTTCCCTTCCTTGCATAGTGGCAGCCAAAATAATCGTGTTCCGACCTGTTTGGTGATGTCCAGGTCTCCTTGCTGGGTCTTACTAATTTAGAACTTTTTATATGCGTGCTCAAGTTCAGTGTAAACAAAGTTGAGCTGGCTGCTGTCAAGCTTTTTTCACTGGTTCCCTCAGGACTTGTTGCACCATAGGTAGAAGTGTAGTGGCTGGTGCTCTGTGTTTAATGTGAATTGCACTTCTGGCTTCAAATAGGTATAACTTTTAGAATATGTGAGCCTAATTGAGACCAGAAAGTTCCTGAAACTCTCTTACTTTTAATGTGACTGGGTCACGCTTAGAGGTCTGTAAAGAACAAAAATTATGCTGGGCTTATCTGAAGTTTGGTCTGCTCATTGGTGCTTAAGAAATATTTGGCTTCTTCAGGAAGATTGTTCCTTGTACAGCTGAGTGTCATGATTTATCTGTGTTAACAAGCAGAACTTGGAGACTTTACTGAATAATTTGCACTAAGGAATAATCTTGACACTAGTGGAAGAGAGGACAGATCTGACAGTGTTCCTATTAACCACGTTTGAGGTAATCGAAGTCTGACTTCTGTCTTCAGAAAAGAGTAAGCTCTGCACTGATCCAAGAGCGCAGGAGGAAGGTAAGGGAGTTGCAGTGGGGAGGAACTCAAAGGGAGCTGCAGCTGTTGGCTTGTTTGGTGTGGTTTTATTCTGTGTAACTTAGAGGCTCGTGGTGCTGGGTTCCAGGTGTCCTCCTCCAGCCGGGTTTTGGAGCAGCTGTGAGCAGAAATGTGTAACTTGGGCGCAGTAGAAATGTTCCAAAGAGCTGAATTTGTAAATGATGCAACTTTCCCTGTTTCTCAATGGGGCTCTTGTAATGCAGTGACAGTGAGGTTGGTTTCCTGGTTTGTTTTAGCTGCCATTGAGGCCCTGCTGTAGGAAGCCAGGGAGCCTTGTTCTTTATGAAGCTGCTAGAACAGCTGTAGCTCTATCCATCATAGGGATAAATAGGAGTCCGATAGAAGAGCTGAAAGCCTTCTTCCTTTAACTGGCAAACATAACCAGCATCCTTCATTATCAGCCTGTCACTGAGTCTTGGTGAGCTAATGAAAAGTTTTCTGAGAAGGAAAAATGTGTTTGCCTGCATATTTTCATAGGGTCACTATTTTCCCTCCGCACAGAAAAAAAAATATTTAAGTCCGATTGTTGAAAACAACTGACATGAAAGAGAAGTTATTGAAGAAAGCTTCACCAGACACTGGTTTGTTTTCCTGCCACCATTATCACAGCTGGTAGCTGGCTGTATCCTGGTGGGTCCAGAGCATGCTCTCCATACTGTCAGCGTGCCTTTGACGCAAGATGGTCAGGAATGCTGTGTGTAAATAACCTCAGGTCTGCTTATAACTGGTTCCTTTGAGAGCTGTGGCCCAGTTTGTATTGGAGAAGGTGCCGTTCCTTGGAGCATTTGTTTACCTATTTATTGAGGTCAGCAAAGTGAGGAGTAATTACGGGATTTAGACTAACAACAGGCATCTGATGTATGAGAGCTCCAGAGTGTGAAATTGAAAAGCTAAGTGGCTTCATGCTATCATTTGCTTGATAAAAACTCCTAATATACTCTTGAAGACTTTTTTGTATCTCATCATAGCCATTTAAATTTTATTTAAGGGAGGATTTGCATAGCGTCCTGACGATGGCAGAGCAATGTTTGCAACGCATCTGATAAGAATTTCAGAAGGTACTGAACTTCTTTAGAAAAAGCCATGAGACTGGTATTATGGCAGGTGACTCTGTGTCATTGTAGTGGTTTTGACTAGGCAGTGATAAACATCTCCTTTAGTTTTCAGAGGCTTTGTATGAGTTGATCTTCCAGGTGTTTTTAAGTCAGCCTGTGTTTTTCAGGACTGTCTTTGTCTTAAGTCCAGAAACATGTTCTGCTGAGCAGATTTGATTTGGGTCACATTCAAACCTTTCAGATAAAACAGCACTGGGCACCACTATTGCCTGTGATGACAGAAGAGGGAACTTTCTGAAATAAAGGTTTAGCGAAATTGTACCTAAAAGCACAACTGACTGGTGTGTAGTTGAAAGGAGATGTGTTGTAACCGAAGATGAAGTTGGTGCTGTACAATTCCAGGTCCTGTTGGCAGCAAACACTGATGGCTGGAGCTGTGCATGCTAATGAACCTATGAAAGATGGAGAGAAAGGGGCCGTGGTGCTCCTGCCAAAGTGCTAATTCTTACCTTGCTTATGAAGATCAAGTATCTTGTTCAGATTTAAAAATCAGTTTCTTTTATGCTTACAGTAAAAGGTTGAAGAATGTGGTCATACCTAGTCAATTAAAACAGCATTCTTTAGTGCTTCCCTGGCTTTCTGCTGAGACCCAGGCAATGCTCTGTACTTGCTGCGAGGCCAGCAGTGCAGGAGCAGCCTTCATCAGTCTTTGTTAGCACGGCGAGCTGCCTTGATGAACAGTTCATTAACCAGGAGAGGCAGAATCAGTCTTTTAATACACTTGCCATAGCAGCTAGGCCCTGACAGTGAGCAGAAAACCTCAGGAGGCTTGTCTGAGCGCTAAAGCCTTGCTGCTGGTCTGAAACAAATCTTTCCCCTCCTTCCACAGGCCTTTGGGTAGCAGCGTTCATTAAAATGCTTCTTTAATAGTACCCCGTACGTAGGATTTCATGGTTGTGGAATAGATAGTTCAAACACAACAAATGGGACAATAACATCCACACTTGGGAAGAAACCTGTTCTGACTCTTCCAGGCATCTCTCAAGGTTCACCGGGGTATTAATTGTTTCATTGTAAAATGCGTAAGATTGAGGTAACAGTTAAAACAAATAACCGGAGGCATCTGGCAGCGCCTGGATCCCTGGCACGCCGCACGCGTCGGGATGGGGCAGACGTGTTCCCAGCAGTTCAGGCACGCTCGTCGGGAGCTTCAGAGGGTGAAAATTCACTAGGAACAAATCAAAGTCTGTGGGTTTTCTTCCCCTCGGGTGCTGGGAGGGGAGAAGGGAATGGGCCAGATGAATCCGTACTTGGCTGTAGCTGCAGATCTAAGAGCTCAGTTTCTAGCAGGAGAAAAACCTGAGCCGTTGCGGGATCCACCTTAGGACTCAGCATGGATTTATGCTGCAGCAAGCACACGGGGATCATTTGTTACTCTCCTCCTTCTACCCCCCTTCCCTGCTTCTGTTAGCAAAAGATTAGTTTGGGGCAGGGGGGAGTTACAGCTACAGCCAAGCATTTGAGGCTCTGTGTGAAGCAGCCAGTAGTGGAGGCTTTGGTGCTCTCATCTAGAGCCTGATCCCTTGTTCATCCAAGTCCTCCAGGAAATGAGAAACATAAGCTGCAGGTATGTTAGTGCATATATGCAGAGCGCTGCGCTTCTGGAGCGCCTGGAACACAGAGGCCTCTGAAACCCTGCACTCCTCCTCAAAATGGCTGCCAGATGTGTTGGCTCTACTGAATTCCCTGGAGCCTGACACCAGAAATGCTGAGGTTATTACCAGCTTGGTTCTTGCAGTGTTCTTCCTTCAGTCTTCCAGGCGCGGTGTTGCAGGAGCGAGCGTGACCCCGGATGGCTGCAGTACCTGCGGAGGCTGTCGCTGGCAGGCTGGCGAGCTCGGGGCAAGGCTCGCCGGGACTCTGTTTAAACAAAGGAAGCGTGTTTGTTTTTACAGTTCAGGCTTGGGAGCCTGGGCTGGGATCCTGTGCCATTTCCCTGTGCTAGGAGCAGGATTCTCGAGGAAGACAGCCTCTCCCTTTGCTGCAAAGCACAGCTCTTCCACGCCGACAAATACGCATCTTATCCTCTCTGGTTTGTCGGGGATAGAGACTTGGGAAAGCTGAACTCAGATTTGGGTTGATATTTGTCTGTAGGTGCAATAAACAGTATAGAGACTCCTGAATTACAGTCTGGCTGTCCATTGTGGCTCCTTGGGCCAGTCTTGTAAGCTCTTTGCTGTTGTGGCTGCACTACTGCTTGATCCCCTTGTGACCCTGTCAGTCCCAGTGGATCCCTTGTAACCCATTTCCCAGTCGGTGGGAAATGGAGCTTCCAGATCTTGCAGTAGTGCATCTATCTGAGTGTTCAGCACAAGAGAGCAGACTTGCTATGCAGCTACCTCTAGCAAAAGAAGGCAGAACTTGTAGAAGTATTATCTTAAACCACAGTGCGTGGTAACTGACTGTTTTTCTGCCAGCAGGTACGCTTTCCCTGCCACAGTCAGCAGTTTGTTCAAATAACAAATCTTAATGATAAAGAGGTGTTGGAAAGTACTTGATTTAGTAGTAGGATCTGTAAGGAAAGTGTATCATCTAACATATGCTGCTCTGCCTTTTACTGAGGAAAAGTGTTTCTCAAAATAGTCCTCCTTACTCCTTCGTCTAATTTGCTTTGGTTTATTTCTAGCATCAGAAAGAGAATGTCATTTCACTGGGATACAGCTTTTATAGTAAGTGCAGATCCATATGAGTAGGATGTATCCTGTGCTTCATAGCCAAGGCAGGCTGTATATGGTGACACTTTTAAGACTATTTGGGTTGTCTTAAGATAGAAAGTGGTTTCCACCATTAAGTGAGTGTGCCCAGGGATGGAGTACATTGGAATCAGTGGGCAGACTTCATGGCAGCTTGTTCAGTTGGACTCACTGCAAATCCAAGGCATGGAAATGCCTGGATTTATGACTGTGCTTGCTGCACAGGAATCTGTGCAGTCTTACATGGAGTAATCAAGTTATTTAAGGAGGCGTGGTGTTGCGGGGGGAGATGCGTGTGTTGCACACTAGTGAATCTTCCATTTATCTTTGCTGTTCAATTCTAAGAGTGTTCTGAAACCATGGAGCTGAAATGGGTGTCATGGAAGAATGGCTTCTTGGAGGTGTCTGGCTAAGTGGATGTATGGGCGAGCAAATCCAGGGAGCTTCACCATAAATAAAAGGAAGTGCCTGGGAGCGGAACCTGCAGAGCTGCCCTGACTGGGGCTGTGTGTACGTGAGAAGAGTTACAGAAATAACAGTAAATAACAGTAAAGCCTTGCTTTGTGCTTCTCTTGTAGCAACCCTCCGCTCAGCGAGGAAATGCTGCCGCCAGGGGAGTGGATGTGCCACCGCTGCACCGTGCGCCGCAAGGTAAAGCCTCTCCTGACAGACATGATCCCTGCCCTTCCGACTGTCCATTTGAAACCTGAATCCTCTGGCTCATACCTGCCTCTCCCCTCAGTGTGTGCATACACTGCCAGAGTTGCTCTTTATGCTTGCATTTGTAAAGGGCTTTGTTAGGAACAGGCTCAAAGAAAACTAAGGGGTCTTGATGAGACCCTGTTGATATTTTTTACCTTGCTGCTCAGAGCTAAAACTGATGTGCCTGATATGTTCTTGCCAAGCTGTGCCTTTTAACCTGTTTTCCCCCGTTTCTGGAAAGGAGGGAGAGCTGAGGTGCAAAGAAAATGGGAATGGCTCCCATGCTCGAGGAGGTGAGCTGTCTACAGGCAGACCAGGAATCACGTTAATGCAGCTTTGGCATCAGGGCTGTGATTCTGGTTATTGTGTGTTTTTTAGAAATGTGACTTCACAGCAGTTGCACATCAGCAGAGGGTGAAATCACAGTGAGTTATGATTTCCTGGGCTGTTGAACAGGATGGGGAGTAGATGATTGGGCAAGATTGTGGCTTGTCTTTTTTTTTTTTTTTTTTTTTTTTTTTTTTTTGTCTCGATGCTCTTTCTCCAGGAAGCTGTCTTGCACAATGTAAACATCTTATTGCTGTGACCACGTAAGGTGGCATAGCAGAGGGTTTAGAAACTGCACCAAGCTCTCTAGCAACTGTTGTTCCCTTGAAGTGACACCCAAAACAGATTGGAAGAAAACTGTGTGCTCAGCCTTTTGTTCATGAAGCGATTGCCTTATGTTTCCAGGGTACTGTTCAGCCATCTGCCAGCAGTAAGAATGAAGGTCACAAATCAAAAAACAAGTAATAAAATAAAAAAAAGAGAGAGGTAAAAGAAAAAATCCCCAACTTCTCTGTATTAAAAATTGCCTGTCAACACTTTGCTCCTTTTGCAGACCGTGTTAGTGATGAAGTAGATTGGTTCCTCCACATGGGTGATGCTGTCAGGCACTGGAGCAGTGCACAGTTGCCCACCCTGGGCCATGCAGCTTCCCCTCCTGTTGCAAAATGGATCTCATGGTGATGGCAATGTATAGTTTTCCTCTGCTGCAGCTCTCCCTGCCCACCTTGTCCAAGATTCCTGTCGTCAGGAGATAGCAGAATGTTGTTTGTATATTGTGCTTGTATTCTCAAGCTGACCTTCTCGGTCCATAATGGGTTTGGATGCAGTGCCAGGGTTAATAGACTGCATCAACAATGAACAGTCTGCTGTGGAGTTTCTCAGTGTTGGTAGCAAAGTCAACAGTTGTCTGATTTGTCAAGCGTTCAGGACTAGATGCTGTGAAATGTTATCCCGATCTGGACTCAAAACATGGCTATCCCAAAAGGAGTGACACATGCTAACGTTCCTCCCCATGCTTGGTTCTCTTCAGCTGTTCTGTCACCTGTACCTTAGCTGCAATCAAACTGTTCTTGCTAGGTCAAGGCTTGAATGACTTCAGTTGTAGTGAGTGGCTCGAGCGTTTTCAGATGCTGTTTGTCTTCAATCACGTATTTGTCAAGGTTGATGTGCTTTGTTTGTGGCCTCCATGATAAGCCTGCCTATTCATGTCGTGCAGAAGCGAGAACAGAAGAAAGAGCTGGGGCAGGTAAATGGATTGGTGGACAAATCTGGGAAAAGGACCACCTCCCCCACCAGTGACGCAGACCTGTTGGACAGGTCTAGCAGCAGCATCAGGGCTAATGCGCATGCCAGGATCTTGGAAAGGAGAGCAAGCCGGCCTGGCACTCCCACATCCAATGCCAGCACCGAGACCCCCAACTCAGAACAGAATGATGTCGATGAGGACATAATTGACGTGGATGATGACTCTGCCATTGCAGAAATGGACTGTGGGCAGCCCCAGCTGAAGCGACCCTTTGAGCTTCTTATTGCTGCTGCCATGGAAAGGAACCCAACGCAGTTCCAGTTGCCGAATGAACTGACCTGCACCACAGCACTTCCAGGTGAGCGGTGGCTTGTCTAGTGTTGGTGAAGATGTCTGCAGTTGTGTCCTGCTGCCATCTAGCCTCATTTCCCTCTTGGTCCCATGGTAACTGTGGCTCCAGAGATGCTCTCTGGTTATAGCAGGGGTTACAGAAGTACCCCTGGCTCTCCTGCATCTGTCCAACAGCAGGTGCCCTTCAAATGTGAGCTGTGGGGACACTGCTACTACACACCACCTCCATCAGCACTTGTGATAGATGCTTCTTGTTGTCACCGTGGTCTAGGTCATCAATCTGGAAAAAAAAAATCCAGTTGTCGAAATACTTGATTTGTGATGCAATAATATAGTAGCAAAGCAGTGACTAAGTATATAGGATGTCACTGAAATTATTAACTTAAAATATACCTGTCTTTAAAGACAGTCTCTGTCACTTAAGGCTAGATTTAGTGGTTGATAAAGGTTCCTTAAGCAGCAATCAGTTTGCCTCTGCCCAAGATTATTATGTGTATCTACCAGAAATCAAATCTCTGCTATGTGGATAACCCAAAGCCTTTTAAAATTTACTTTCAGGTACTAGTAAGAGGAGGAGAAAGGAAGAAACCACAGGAAAGAATGTCAAGAAAGCACAACACGAGTTAGACCACAATGGTTTGGTTCCCTTGCCAGTGAAAGTCTGCTTCACATGCAACAGGTACTTGACTCTTCCAGGGAAGCTGTTTGGTGTAGCTGCAGCCTTCACAAGAGCAAAGTTCTTGCTGCAAAAAGTAGATGACCTGTTCCTTTTTCCATTCTCCTTCATTACTTGCTTACCATCCTCTAAACAAATGGAGGAATAATCATTGCTAAAAAACAGGTGTTCAACCATGTCAGGTGTAGGTGTGTGGCTTCTGCAGCCCTGCATGTTTTAAAATGTAGCCTGAAGACTGGCGAGATTGAACCATCTTGTCTTCAGTATTTTTCTATTAAGAAAAAATTCTAAAATGATGGTGGTTTAGTAAATGGAGATGTTTGTTTATGGTTTGTGAGGGAAATATGTGAGGAGGTGACCTTTAGGAAATAGAAATCTGCTGAGAGATTTATAAGCCCAAGGCAAATAGGAATATTGTGCTGAAATTGTAAATCTGAAAACCAGTGCAAAATAGTGATGGTTTTTATAGCTGCATAAAAAAATGCACACATCAATCCCGATTCAAAATGTCAGTGAAAATGAAACCTTTATTTCAGGAACTCAGAGTGAGTTTCTCGAAGTGGGATGAAGACTCAGGTGGCCTTCTGTGGAGAACAACTGAGAACTTTGCCATAGAGCAAAGACTTCTTTAAAGCCCGAGAATTCAGAAATAATAGTTCTTCTGGAGTTTGAGACTTGTTCTGAGAATATCTTGTTGAAGTGCATGCCTCAGCTTCACACATGAGTCCTCTGAGGAAACTTGTAATAACTTAAATCTGAGATTACTTTTGATCTCTGAATTTTGCTATTTTGCTCTAAATGAATGCTTTTGCCTTGAATTGGTCTTGCAGAAGGTCCACATAGATCAAGTTACAAATCAGAATCCTAATTTTTGGTGCAAGCAGCAGTGTAGGGTAACTGATGGGGAGAGATAAGCTGAAGTGGTTAGACAAGCTCGCCTGAGTGTTCTGTTTATACTCTGTATTCTGTATAGAGAATAAGATTTGGCTCTCTCTTTGCAGGAGTTGCAGAGTGGCACCTCTAATCCAGTGTGATTATTGCCCACTCCTGTTCCACATGGATTGCCTGGAGCCACCGCTTACTGCCATGCCTCTGGGTAGATGGATGTGCCCAAATCACATAGAACACGTGGTGGTAAGCAGGACTATGATTGCAGTATGGTAACCGGATGCTGGAGTGGAACCTGGCAGGTCCATTAAAGGACAAAGTACAACAAATGTAAAACAACTTCTGAGCTCTTATTGCTCCCTGTAACGCTTGTAAAGCTCCTGCTGCAAGCAACGCGCTCTCCAAAGGAATATGATGCTGCTCTCTGCAATAAGATATAAAGATGGGGGAACTCCTTCCTGTAACTGAAGCTCACAGCTCACATTGTGGCTCACTGACAGCTTGTTTAGTTTTTGACTGGACTCCTTAAGATCTAGATGAGCTTCCAGAACTGGGATACAAAGCAGCACAGTGCTACAAATAGGGGAAGTAATTCTTTGCATGCTTAACCCAAAAAACTTTCATTCCAAGAGGGCGTTTTCATTTGTGGAAAAGCAGTGTACTTGAGACTTAAATACTCAGGAAACAGGGGGCTGAAACAAAGGGCTTGTGCCCAGACAAACTGCTTCTTGAGAGCATTGATGCTGCTTAGTTGGCCTCTAAATGCTTTTGTATTCATCTCCAGCAATGTGCCCTTTAACAGAAATGATTAGTGCTGCAGGAAACAAATAGTCTAAAGCTGAGCTGATGCTGTACTTGCCAGTGCTACGAGGCGTTATGAAAGGCTTAGGGTACATTAGAGTGACCTGCAGATCCCTAACTCCTGTGGCATTATCTGATCACCCAGCTGAACCAGAAGAACTTGACCCTGAGTAATCGGTGCCGAGTATTTGACCGGTTCCAGGACACCATATCTCAGCACGTTGTCAAAGTGGATTTCTTAAACCGAATCCATAAGAAACATCCTCCGAATCGCAGAGTTCTTCAGTCAGTGAAGAGAAAAGGTTTGAAGGTATGTGTAAACAAGTTGTTCTTGCTGAAAATCCCTGTGTATATATTCTGGTTTGGAAGGGAAACCAGCACACCCCTTAGGGATAACCCCTTGGGGAAGGAGGAAGAGGGTGGGGTCCAAATGAATGTGGTTTTGAGAGGTCTGGGAGTCAACAGTTACTTTTCACTATCTGTAGGATTTAAGAAGCTCTTTTTCTTTCAACAATAAGGCTCAACTACTACAAGTAAGCCTTTAATTCTAGCACAAGCATAGAAGGTACAACACTGAACCTCCCAAAGGTGGCCCTTTAGTGAGATTTGGGCTGCTGTGTTTGCTGCCAGGGTGCCTGAAAACTGCCATACAGGCTTCCCTTCTTACTTGGCTGTTTTACACGACTTCTCTTATGCTGCAGTCACCATGTTGTACTGCAGTCATGCCTGACCTAAGGGAATAAAACCTATTAATTTCAGCATGGCTACATCAATTTAAAGTACTCAGTCCTTGGTACTTCTAATGTACTGTCTGCAGGGTTCCTTTGGGTGAGAAAGCAGCAAACACGAAGCGTAGTGCTGATGAGGCACTTTGTTTAAGTAGTCATTCTTGAGTAATTGTTCTCATGTGTGATCTTCTTTCTCTGCAATGTAGGTTCCTGATGCTATAAAGTCCCAATACCGGCTTCCACCCCCGTTACTCGCGCCTGCAGCAATTCGAGATGGCGAGCTGATCTGTAACGGGATCCCCGAGGAACCCTTGCAGAAGCACCTTTTGAACACTGAGCACTTAGCCAGCCAGACAGAACAACAGGAGGTAAATGAAGTCAAATACTTGGACTCTGTGTTTGTAGCTGCTGTGGTACAAAGATCCTCTTCCATTTCAGTCATGATGGAGCAGTTGTCTAGGAAACCAGTCTCAAACTCATGTCTGAAGGTGATAGCTTGTCTTCTCTCTGACACCCTTACCCATTAAAACTTCACTTTGGCTTTCCAGGTGAGATGTAAAACTCCTCATTTGACACTTCAGGGAAGTGGTGAAATAGTCTTCTGACCTTAAGAGTAGTGTTGAGGGTTTTCTGTCTAGATGTCATCTTTATTTCCTGGTTGAGGGGAAATACTTACCACTTTGATTATGTAAGGCTGCTCTCTGACACATTTATTTATATGTTAACGTCACGTTTCCAGGCCACTTTTTATTGTGGATGAAATTGGACATGTAAATCAAGGTCAAATGAGTGTTTAAATCTTGTATGAAACTTCTGGCCAGATTCCACAGTGTGAAGGCATGCTGCATTGCAATCAGTGATGAAGTCCTTCTCTTAGCTCAGATAGGATTCTTCTGTGTGGCAGGTGCACATGTACTGTGGAGCTTGAAACTTTGAATAAATCTTTTGCTCTCCCTCCACCTTGTGTAAAAGCAAAGGTGCTCTCCACCCCAGCTTTGGCAGGCCACTCCCTATACCTGAGGTAGAGCAGTGTTTCTTTCCAACATGCTGCAGAATAAGTTGGAGGATTGTGTTTTGATAGAAGCCCAAATTAGTGAAAGATGTGTTTGTAACTAGCTGAAGAGCTGCAGCACTTAACAAGTGAAAAGAAGGAGGAGTTTGGGTGTGAGGAAGTAGGTCTCAGCCCCTCTCTGTCCTGTCCCCAGCACGGAGATAAATGGTATGTAATTTTGATTGCACTTTTGTGCAATCTGGGCAAAACTTTGTCCTGATTGTAGGTGATCACTAGAGCAGTTCCAGGCTGCATCTGAGCAGTCAGCAGCACAGCGAGGCAGCTGATTTCCTCGAGCTGGGTGAACGATGGAGTAACTGTTGAGGTTTGGAGCACTGCTGCCTCCTGAGCTAACCTGCACTTTTTTCTTCCTTCCAGTGGCTCTGTAGTGTTGTTGCGCTCCAGTGCAGCATATTGAAACATTTATCTGCTAAGCAGATGACTTCGCTTTGGGACTCTGAACAAACAGAGAAGGCTGATATTAAGCCTGTTATTGTGGCAGATGGCTCACTCGCCAACCCTTACCAGGCAGCTGACAAGGCACCCACACCTTCCCTCTATTCCATGTCATCCTGCACCTCAGGGATTACCACCCAGAATTCCTTGAGCTCCTCGCAATCCCAGCAGACTTTGTCACAGGAAGATGTCAACTGCAGCTCTTGTATAGATAAATCCAAGAAGGTGTCTTCTTGCGGGACTTCAAATGGGCCGACAGCCTCTGACATTAAAGTGAACGGGCCTCATTTCTATGGTGTTTCGTCCGAATCTTCAGCACAGTTGACTGACTCCCAGAGGCTAATGGGATCTGGGAACACAATACCTGTTTTGTCTCATCGGCAAACGTGGCCTCGGCCCCTCACGCCCCCGGCGAGTTGCGGACTTCTGAATCACACCATTGGAACCATTGTCAAAACGGAGAACGTAGCAGGACCCGTCTCTTGTGCACAAAGGGGTTCTGCGCCGGTCACGAGTTTGCCTACGTCCATATCGAGCTCCTGTGCCAGCCTGGAGACCACCAGCACTTTGCAAAGGAAGAATGTGCAGACGCAGATCGGGCCGCCGCTGTCGGCTGAACTGCGGGCCGGGGGCTCCCCACTCACCGCCACCCGGGCTCTCACCCCTCCCCAGGCTGCAGGAGATGGAATCTCGGCCGTTGGGTCCACAAACAGATTCTGTTCACCAGCACCACCTTCAGGTACGTGCTGAACCGCTGACCTTGGCCCCGGGGTGAGAAATGTTCAGGCTAAGCCTCATTCAGAACCTCAAGGCTGTAGCAGTGTGTTCTTGTTTAACTGGGGATTGGGCTTTCTCTGGAGAGCCAGAAGTTTATCAGCACTCCTCTGTCTTAGGTCCCTTCATGGGAGCCACAGGATGTATTTTTGCTGGCTGCATATACCTGAGAGGGGAACTCTGTCCTGAGAAGCAGGATAGTAGGTCAGTTTAATTCTGGAAAGCAACAATAACTTTAAATCATTTGGCTGCTGCTTCACTGTTTCAACAACGGCTGCTTTAAAACCCCAGTGCTGCTGTAAAACTACTGATTTGTTTCAAATGGCCACTTGGATTTGCAAGGTAGTCAGTCCTTACAAGAGCAGTTCTCTGGGATCTAATCCAGAGTTGAGGCAGCAGTTGTGTCCCCTAGTACAGGTGTGGTTGGAATCTTCAGCTGCACAGCCTTCTTGGAAGAATGTGGGCTTGGGATCTGTTGGTCTGATACAGGGTAGGTATAGACTTGGATATGCCAGAGATCCTGAGTTGTATCCAAAAACCTTGCTAAATAATAGCAAGGTATATCATAAAGCGTATATACCCATTTTTCAGTGTAAAAACATTAAGTCAAAGATGTCGATAGATGTTTAAGTCAGAGTAACTGCCCGTAGCTTTTTTGCGAGATTTTGCGAGAAGAAGCTTTCACTTACAGCGTTCTCCTCCTCTGCCCTTTCCCCAGGTAAACACTTAACACTCAAACTAGCAAACCCTTTGTGCAGGTTGGGTGGAAAAAGTCTCTGAAAAACATGCAACAGAGCTGTCTGCCACTTCTCCTGCAGTTCCAAGCTGCTCAGTGTGGAGTGGCTCAGGTCTGGTGACTGCAAAGCAACAGAGGCAACATGTTTTTATAATTCTGTCTAAAATTCCTCAATGAGTAATTTCTGAGCTTTGCCTCATGTTTGCAAGCAGTCCCCAGGGTACTTGGCATCCTCCCTTATTGCTGAATAAACTTGGTTACTCTGAGGCTGCTGAATTGACCATGCCCTGCTTAGAAATGCAAGGCTGGGAGAAGTTCTGGAAGAGGAAATTAGACCATATTATAGAACACTTCTTCTCTGTGGTTTGAAGAGTTCTGCAAACCCTACATAATTTTGCAGTTACTTGAGATGTTAAATAATTGCCTTTGGTGCAAAGCTTGTGTTCTACAAAACGCAGGTTAAATCCATTACTTGGTGCAATGTCTCTTGGGAAAGGTGTAGATGTGTAGGTTTTCCATCTAACACGATGCACATACACGTTTGTAACAGAAATTATGGTGTGCTAATTTTGTTACAAAGTACAAAAATACAAATCACTCCTGACTTTTTTTTTTTTTTTTTGCCATAACGTTCAGGCTTCTAGTACTTATAAGCAAACCAAGTCAAGAAGATCTGGTATCAGCAACACATGAAAGGGATTTTATATTCTGGTGTTTGCCATTGCTTCTTTCAGCTGTCTGGCCACTGCCAAAGCAGGATTTTATTTTGTAAATATTAAAATCTGCTTATGACTGTCACATTCCTTCTGGACAATGATGTGCACCCTAGACTCTAGTGTAGAAATAAAAATAGGCCAGTTGTACTTTTTGTGCATGTTCACACCTTGTCAAGCTACTTGGCAAATGTCTCTTAGGTTTAATAAGTTCTTCAAGCTCCTGGGGAATTGGTGCTCATCTTTTCAGTGTCTGTAGGACATCACAGGGAGTAGGAGCTTAAATGTATAGGTCTAGAATTCCTCTAGAAGTTGGAGGTGGGGCAGAAGCTGAAGTTGGCTCTGTGTTGGAGGTACACACAAGCCCTCCTGTGAGCAGAAGAAAGCTCCTGGCTGCTAGTTCAGGCCTTTTTCAAAGCATGACTATGAGCAAAATGAGTCATTCGGAGCAGCTTGGCAGCCAAGGGCAGCCTGAGGGCTGGGTGCACGTCTGGCGAACGTCACAGTGACATATCTTCTCTACACCATCTCTCCCTGTAGATGGTAAGGTCAGTCCCAGCACCTTATCCATAGGAAGCGCTTTACCCTCATCACTCACTTCAAACTCCGCAGCTATGTTGGACTTCACCAGTTCCCTGAAAGCGTTTATGGATGGCGGTGAGTATTTAATTCGTTATCAGCCTCCACTAGCCCTGTGTGTTTGCTTCCCTAAAGCATTCCATCCCTGCTTGAGGAAAAGTCCCAGAGATAAAGGGTTGCAGTCAGGTGAGGGAGGGGCTGGGTGTACATTCCCTTAAATATGTCACATGCTTCCCTGCTCATAGTGTTGCCAAGGCAGCAAGGCCAATGTAGTGTTTCTGCCTGAAGCTTTTCTGGGGAAGGATCACAACTGGGCTGCTTTCCAGGTGGAATTCACATGCAGGAACCTGCAGCCCTGCCATGTTGTGGTGCTCACTGCAATCCAGAGCTGTTCCCAGCGGGTGTCAAGTCCAGCGGCAATAGATCTTGTAGTGGAGCAGTCACCTGAGTGGTGATGCGCTAATGGGTCCGTTAATTTCTGATTTATTTCTGCTTCTGTCAGTCTCCTAGACTGGCCTGGATTTTATTTCCTTTAGTCGCACTTGGCAAGAGATGCCAAACGTTAGTAAAGTGCCTTCAGGAGGAGATTGCTGAGCAGCAAACATCAGTAGAACAGCGAGGCTGTTGCCAGAGATGACTTCTACATCTGAAGAACAGCCTTTCTGGCACTGCCAGTGTGGCCCTCTTTTCTTGGGTGAACCCCACTGCCCAGACTTCCCTCTCTGCTACTGGGAAAGGCTGTTACAGCTCTTCTTCCTCTCCTTGGTGGAGAATGCTCTTGGAAGAAGAGGTTACCCAGCCTCCTTGCTGCAGGAAAGCAGACCTGTGTAGGGCTTCACAAATACAAATACTTCAGAGCTATCAGAAGATCTGCTTTAAAGCTCATTAATAATATTGTCTGAATTGCCCTGTTTGGTTTAACTGACCCTGCTATGAGTGGGTGACTCGAGCATGAGCCTGTAGCAGCTTCAAAGGTGGTTACAGCTCTCTGCTGGGGTGCGGGGCTGGACTTTCATACCAGATAACAGGGCTTCACAGGAAGGACCCAACATGCTACCCAAAGGGGTGCAATGGCCACCTCTGCAGACCTGTTGATTCTGAGCCAAAACAGCAGATTTTCAGCTTCAATCAGTCCTTGTTCCCCCAAACTTCTGCTTGCTGCCTCACTTGTAACTCTCCAGCCATGGCTGGCACTCTGCTCACAGCAGATATATGAAGTAATAGCTCACCTATGTGTAAGAGTCTTGATATTGCAGAATTGATCAAGTCTTTGCTGTTGGAGCAAGTGGCAAGTTTAAAAGTTAAATCCACTGCAGCTCTGATTGCACCCTTTCCATGAATAACTTACTAATTGCTTTTTGTTTATTAACAGAGATTGAGATAAATATGCTGGATGAGCAGCTGATCAAGTTTCTGGCCTTGCAGAGAATACATCAGCTCTTTCCTCCCAAAGCTCAGTCTCTAGCGAGCAGTGTCAATTCCCATCAGCAGTCTCCTGTGGGAAACCACATTGAAGGTAAGAGCAGCCCTAGAATAGTTGGGTTATGTTGAGCCATAACTTTTTGACACTCCCTCGCCTATTCCTTGAAGGAGATCTCCCTCTTCTTCTGGTATCTATCTGATGCTGCCTTTCATTTTTCTTTCCTCTCATACCCCTGACTCTGGATATCCACTGGCCAGAAACTCCTTCATGTTCCTCTCCTTAATTGTTTACAACTTTCAGCAATGAGAATATTTTCAGATTTTCTGCTGGAAATCTTTAGTGAAGTTGTGTTTTATTCATCTTAGAATTAGTAAGAAATGAAAAGGTTCAGCTGAGGAGCTTGGTGGGGGTTTTTTTGTCCTCACCTTTTAGATGGGCAAGAGAAATCTGTGACTTCCTGCTTTGTCTTTCTGGAGATGTGAGACCAGCACAAGCACAGTAGAAACTGGGGCACAGAATATATATATCTGTGTGACATTGTCTTTACCTGTTCAAAATATGTCACTGTCCAGCTGAAACCACTAAATATGACTAATGCAAATAATGAAAAACAACTTGTGTGTTCGTTGGAAATCTCCAGATTCCTGAGTTCAGCTTTGGCTCTGTTTATGATCACTGGTATCACCTAAAGCTGCAGGGCAAACATGACTTCGTGTTCCTCTGCATGCAGCCAGTCAGTTTAATCTGCTTTCAAGCACTAACTGGACAGCCTTGCTGTGGAAGCAATTCTCTGCTCCCCCTCTGCTATGCCTGGGGGTAAATACCCCAGATAAGATCTTTGGAAGTCAGTCAGTAATCTTTTTCTGAAGCTCTGTGCTTGCCTGCTGTGGCATCACAGCATTCCCTAAATGCTTGTCAATCTTCTTGTGATCTGCTGTAGGACACAGCAGCAGGCTGTGGTATGAGCTGCCTTCCTGGTCTGGAATTCTTCAGCAGTCTGCCTTTCTCGAGGCAGATTGGTGCTGTCTTAACCCATCACCCTTTTTGGGCAGGAATGGTGCATCCAGCTGACTGTTCAGCATTGCTGATGAAATGTTAGACCCAAAGCCTTTAGGGAGCCCTGCAGAGACAGACAGCTGAAAGGACTGAGGGCAGCTGAGCAGAGGTGGAACCTGCACGTTCAGCGATGCCACTCAGCGTGGCCGCTGTTCTTGGCGTAGGTGCCTCTGAAAAGTCTTTCATAATCCTCATCTTCTGTTCTTTGATTTCACACGCTTGGTGTGACACTGTCCTGCAGATGTGTGTCAGGAGAGGCCTAAACTTGGTGTATAAGGGCTTTACCTCCAAAAGACAGTGCTGAAATCCTGGCTAGGCCTGTGTGGCCCACTGGAGTTCGATGTCTGTTCCACAGAAGATTTTTCTGTCCAGTTAACATGGGCATGAGACTGTGTGATTTGAACTTGGAGCTGCTCTGGGGGGCTCAGCCCTGGACCAGCTGTTGTCCAGTGAGCCATAGGGACCAACCTGAGGGTAAAGGAGTACACTCAGTAAGGCATGCTGTCCTGGGAGCTGGGTTGGTCCCAGGCCAAGCCCACTTCAACTAGTCTGTTTTTCCTGCAGCTTCACTAGAAGCGAAATCACAGCTGTGAAGTTGGTGACGTTCACCAACACCAATTTTTTTTAAATGGCACTTTGACAGGAAAGACTGAGTTCTTTGATTACCCAGAGTGGAAGAGATTAAGCAAGAAGCCAGTGGTAGGAGGCTTGTGTGTTCCTCAGCGTGGCTCCATTGTGTTAATGCTCTCCCGATTGCATGGCTTCTGTGGGTTATTGGAGAGAGCAGTTTTCTCTGACTGGCAAAAAGATGTTTAATGCACAAACATTCCTAGAGGGTTGGGAATTGGCATTTAGGCCAAAGTCCTCCTCAGAATCTGTGCTGCCTGGGCTGGGGAAGCTGAGGTCAAGCAGCTTTCCCAGCTGATAACATTGTTCAAGCAGTTTCTTTTTATCTTGCAGCGCAAAGAAAGGAAGTGCAAGCCCGGGCGGTGTTCTATCCTCTGATGGGCTTGGGGGGTGCAGTCAACATGTGCTACCGAACCCTCTACATTGGGACAGGTGAGTGGCTTTTGCCTGGCCTGACCTTTCAGAATCAGGGTGGTTCTCCCTGGCCCTCCCTAAGGTGTTTGCCAAGTGGGAGTCAAAGGAAACAGACTCATTGTGACCGCTTGTCCTGGGATTCTGTGCTGCCAAGAAACCTGGAAATGCCCCGTCCGCTTGAACCTGTGTGAGGTGGCACCTTTGTAACCTGGTGTCAAAACTAGAACAGCTGCCCTGGAGATTCAGTGCCTGACTGATGGAGAGAAGAGTTATGGTTTGCTTGCGGGTTTTGTTTCTTGCTGCTTAGATTCTTCTGGTGCTCTGGGTAGACCCAGTAGCTGTGAAATGCTCTTCAACCTTCATGGAGCTGCTCTCTCCCTTCCCCCACTGAAACTTTGTTTGGTGGCTTATCGCAGCATTATTCATGCAGTCCTGGGAGCAGGACAAAGGCAGTTGCTCCCCTGTTGTTTTGCTAATTGAAGTTTAATTCTGTCTGTTGTTCTCTGCTGCCTGACAGTTTTTTTTTCCCAAAGCAACTGAGCCTGTTTTGTCCTCTCCCATGACAGGAGCTGATATGGATGTGTGCCTTACAAGCTATGGTCACTGTAACTATGTGTCTGGCAAACATGCCTGCATATTCTATGATGAGGTGAGTGCCTGCCTGAGGGGGTTTTTTTATTATTATTTTCATTATTTGGTGTGCATGGCAGTGGGAGCTGGAGATGCAGGCAGCAGGTTGTCTTTGTGTGGTGCTCCTTTGTGGACTGCAAAGTAAGAGCCAGGGCTCAATGTGTTTCACTCCAGTGAAGGCTGTGTCAGCGTTTTCTGTCAAACCTTTTTCTGAAGCACAGAGCTCTGCCAGCACGATTTCTCTGAGCTAACTGCCCGTGGGCAAAGACTGACCACAAGTCAGCACTGTCACTGCTGGTGCCTAGGGAAAGAAAAAGTCATAGGAGTGGTCTGATACTTTTTGATCCAGACGTGTTGTTAATAAAAGCTCAACTTTCTTTACATGTCAACATCGAACCTCAGCTGCAACAAATCAGGGAATCGCTCTAAGCCCCTTGTTTTCAGGTGTGATGGGGGAGCAAAGTGTTCATACCATCTGTAGTACTCTATAAATTATTTATTTAGCTACAATTTTGGTGAAGCTCGCAGCGTAAACAGAAATCTACAGTTTCTCCTTAACTACAGCCCAGAGATTAGTTTGTTCTCGAAGTAAACAGACCAGTGTGCCTGCCAATAGCAGTGCTGCTGGAGATGTCTCCTAGCATGGAAACGGTCTTTGAAGCAAGATCGAGTCTTTTATATCACCATTTGTCAACCAGTTCCTGAGCAGGATCCAGGATTAACCCACAGCCAGCTTTAGCCATTGCTCCAGTGCACTACAAGCCACAGAACACTCAGTAATGGGATCCAGACCATAAATCTGTGTAGAAGCATCTACAGTGGTCAGTCCTATATCGGGCTTTAGGCACTGACATTCCAGGCTCCAGCAGGTTTTCTGTGACTGTGGTATCTCTGGAAAGGGAGAATTCCCCTTCCTTGAGCTCCTGTCTGCTGGTTCTCCTTCTGCAGTCTATCAGCTTACTTCAAAACTTACTCCCCTGTGCATGGGGAGTTTTTGTAACTTGATTAAAGCTCTGTGGTCCCTGGGGGATGAGGTCTTCAGCTCTCAGAAGATTCCTGTGAGCTAACCTGAAATCTCCTCCACTCTGTCGACATCCTTTGCAAAGCTCAGCTGAGCGTGACGCTGCTTGTGTAACGCTGCGTGTCACGGTAATGTCTCCTGGCATTTCAGCGTCTGCACAAGGCCTGTAAACCCCAGACTGCCTCTATCCTGCGGCTGCTGCAGCACGTGGCATCCCCTTTGCCAGCTTGTGCCTGCTTTCCAGAGCACATCTCTTCCTGCCAGGCACAGGTATTGGGCCAAGTTTGCATCAGGTGTGCCCATAAAGTGGTGTGCTTGCTTTGTGAGCGTCAGCTTGAATAGCCTGTTTCCAAAAGATGTGTTGGCCCAAGTGCAGTAGGGAAGACCCAATTCCCTTTGGCCCTCCTTCCCTGCCAGGAAGCAGATGAAAAGCTGGTTGTTGTGTGAGCATGAGCCATGCACGGGGGTTGGGTTGGTGTTCTCTGAAGCTAGAGGATATTTAACAGCTCTCACTTAACCTTCAACAGTGGTAGAGAAGGGTTGTGATTCAGTGCTCAAAATGGTGCATGGGCAGAAACCCTTCTGACTGACAGAGGATAGGTTTAGATTGGATATTAGGAAGAAATTCTTCACAGTGAGGGTGGGGAGGCCCTGGCACAGGTTGCCCAGAGAAGCTGTGGCTGTTCCATCCCTGGGAGTGTCCAAGGCCAGGTTGGGCAGGAGCAACCTGGTCTGGTGAAAGGTGTCCCTGCCCATTGCAGGGGGCTGAAATATGATCTTTAAGGTCCTTTCCAACCCAAACCATTCTTTGACTCAGTGTCTTGATTCCCTCCTCTTCCTTTTTTTTCAGAATACGAAGCATTACGAGCTGTTGAACTACAGTGAGCATGGGACGACCGTGGACAATGTTCTGTATTCGTGTGACTTCTCGGAGAAGATGACGCCCACTCCTCCCAGCAGTATTGTTGCCAAAGTGCAGAGTGTGATAAGTGAGTGTTGAGGCAGAACCAGCCCCATGTACCACCACAGGGAGTTTTTGGAGGGGGATGGGAGGGGGTGGAAATCGATTCCTTGTTGTTGCCCATTGTTCTGCAGTGGTTGGTGCACCCTTCGCAAAAAGGGGAGCCTCACCACGTGTTTTATGGGGTTACACAAGACCTTCCTCTGCAGCCTGGGGCGCTCTGCTCTGCTGTTAACACCACTCCAGCTCCAGCCCTGAGGCCTTTCCCCATGCATGTCCTCCCTTCCCAGGCTGTGAGAAGATCTGGGCTGTCCTGCAGGCATCCTGTCCCCACGTGGCTCACTCCTGTTCTCCACCTGATCAGTTTCCCCTTTTTGGGCTGCCAAAATAGATATGTAAATGCCTCTAACTCTCTGGGACTGTGAGGAGATTCCTGTTTCCCTTAGATCAGGTGCTCGCTGCAAACTGAAATACCTCATGGCTGAAGGATTTTACCCCTGAGGCACCTCAGCAGCCACCCCTGTTGATGAAAACAAGCTGCCACTTACCTGCCTTAGTCTTACCATTTTTTTAATGCTTTTGCAGAACGACATAAAAGCAGAAAACAAGAAGAGGAGCCACATGAAGAAGCTGCTGTGATGAATTCACAGGCACAAGGGCAGCATCGGAAACCTTGTAACTGCAAAGCCAGCAGCTCCAGTCTGATCGGGGGCAGCGGGGCTGGCTGGGAGGGGACGGCCCTGCTCCACCACGGCAGTTACATCAAGCTGGGCTGCCTGCAGTTCGTTTTCAGCATCACCGAATTTGCGACCAAACAGCCCAAGGGGGACACTGCCTTAGTACAAGACATGGACTTGGAGGAGAAGCTTTCTCTGAAACCCCACCAGGTGCCCGTGCTGCGGTCCAACTCAGTTCCCTAGGAATTTTTAGGAAGAGAGCTTTTGGATTAAGGAAAACGCCCTCAGACTCTTGCAATGCAAAAATGTACAAACCGAGGTGGGATTTTTCTGTGTCGGCCCAGAGACTGTTCACACGCCGTTTGCATGAAATGAAGAACGTTTAACTTTTTTTAATTTTTCTTTTTTGCTCAAGTTTTAGGGGCATTTGCACATATATTTGTACTATACATTTCATTTTAAAAGGAAAACTGCAGTGAGAGCAGGACGCGTCAGAGCGAGGGGCGACCGCTGTCTGACTCGAGGACTCTCTCTGACAGATAGTTCCCATGCAGTTGTAAAATAATCAGAAACTTGTTCTATTTTGTGCCAGTGACAATAGTTTTATATTAAAAGAGAAATACAGTTTTCATACAGCAAATCTATACAATATCATTGTTTTATTTAATGTAAAGAAGCGCTCTTCTTCCCACAGTTATTTTTTCCCATCCCTCCCTGCTATGGTTGCACTACAAGTAGCTACTGTGTATTATGGGCAGTGAGAAATGAGTTCTTTTCCTGGTGTCCATCCTATTTTTTATTTCAAATAAGGAAAAGTGTTGGATTCTGTGTAAATACATCAGTGATGGCATTTTTCAATGTTTTAAAGCTGTGTACAGTGCTACATGTGGTATGACGTTCCTCAAATTGTCTATTGTAGCAGATCGTTTGTCGTAACCTGTCTGTCTCTTTTGTTTCTCTGCCACCTCCCCGCAGCAGAACAGCTAGTTCCACTGTACATAGTAATTGTAACGTTTTAGACTTTACAGAAACTTTCCTGTATTCTGTATATAAAAAAAAATACTTCACATTCTGTTTTCTCGACTGTCTGTCTTCACTCGTGTCACCACAACCTGGAGCTTCCCCCCTGAGTGTCTGACCACAGCGGAGGAGCCTGAGGTGGGGCTGACAAGGCTGGGATGGGATGATGGAAGGAGCCTGAGGTCCTTTAAGGGGGATGTGGTGGGATGCTGGTGGTGTGGGAGGGAAGAGGGTGAGGACTTCAAGACTTCAAATGTGTCCAGGGATGTGGCACATCCAGTTCTGGGCTCCTCAGGAGAGAGAGAGTGTCTGGAAGCAACCTGGAAGATGAGGGGACTTGAAGCACCTAATTTACAAAGGAAAGGCAAGGAAGTTGGGCCTATTTAGCCTGGAAAAGAGCTGACTGAGGGGATCTTACCCATGTATTTGAGAGGCTGAAGGGGTTGTGTCCGATGTTGGAGCCAGGCTCTTCTCAGGGATACTGAGCAATAGAAGGAGAGGCAGTGGGCAGAAATGGGAACAAGGGAAGTTTCACCTCAATGTGAAAAGGAATTTCTGTACTGTGCAGGTAACTTAAGCACTGCAATAGGCTCCATGGGGAGTGCTGGACTCCCTTTCCCTGGAGATATTCACAAACTGGTCACAGTCCCAAGTGCGCTCCAGGGGCTGGACTAGATGACCTCCGGTGTGGTCCCTTCCTACCTGAACCATCCTCTGATTCTGTGATCTCCGACCCCTCGGGACAGGAGCGGTGGGGTCTGGCACGGGGAGGCAGGGGGTGCCCCTTGCCCTGTCCCCCGGGGCATCGATCGGGAGCCGCGCTGACCCGCACTCACCCTCTCGGAGCCACGAATGGACCTCGCTTACCCTCCCCTCAAGCCGCGCGTACCTTGCCCCTTCCGTCGGTCCGTCCCGCCGCCGCGGGGAGGCGGGGGCGGCTGCGGGGCGGCCCCAGCGCGGCGGGGCGGGACCGGGAGGTGCCGGGCGGGGACGGGGTGGAAAGGAATCTCACCGGTAGCGGCGGGGGAATGGGGTGGGCGCTGCTGGGCGCGGGGCTGCTCCTGGCGCTGTACACGCTGCTCCGGCACGGGCTGCGCAGCGCCCCGCGCCCCCGCGCCCGCCCCGCGCTGCGCGGCCGCACCGCCATCGTCACCGGTGAGCGCCGGGAGGGGCTGGGAGGGACCCGGGGCAGGCCCGGCCCCCGCTCACCCCCGCTCACCTCCGCTCCGCAGGGGGAAGCAGCGGCATCGGGGCGGCCACGGCGCTGGAGCTCGCCCGGTGCGGGGCCCGAGTGATCCTGGCGACCCGCAACGCCCTGCGGGGAGAGGCCGCCGCCAGCCGCATCCGCACGGTGAGCGCCCGCAGCGGCACCCCCCCCGGGGGACCTCCGGGCACCCTCCTGGGCACTCCCATCCATGTGACATCCCGAGGCAGCACGCGGTCTTCCCCAGACACCCCCATGGCACCCCCAGGACACTCCTGGCACCCCACGGGCAACCCCAGGAGACTCCCAGGATACCCCCATTGCTCCTCCCCTGGCACCTCAGGGTAGGACGTCCCTGGATATCACATGGGCACGTCCGGACACCCCCATGGGCACTCTGAGGACACTGCCATGGCATTCCCTTAGCCCACCAGCGTTACCCTGAGAAACCCACAGGTACCCCCAGGAGACTCCCCAAACACCCTTAGGCACCACCAGGACATCCAAGGGGACATTTCTGGGCATCACTTGAACAACTCCCTGAACACCCCTGTGGGTACACCAGGGATACACCCAGGCCCTCCCAGGAGAACCCCTGGCACACCCCAGGGACAGAGAAACACCCCAGGGACACAGAAACACCCAAGGCATGGGTACCCTGTACCATAGGGGGAGCTGTGTGGGCACTCCCTTCATGCTGGGGGGGGTCCCAGTACACTGCAGCCCCTGAGCATGCTACAGCCCTTTCACCCTGGGCCAGAACCAGCCCCCAAAGCATCCCCCCTGTCCCCAGCTGGATCCACTCCAGTCAGGGTACCCCCAACCCAGGGCAGGATATCCCCACCCCTGGCTGCCCCCCAGCCCTGCCCCAGGCTCTGCTGTGCCCACAGGAGACAGGGAATGAAGAGGTGCGGTTCATGCACCTGGACCTTGCCAGCCTGCGCTCAGTGCGAGCCTTCGCCAGCACCTTCCTGCGGCAGGAGCCCCACCTGCACCTCCTCATCAACAACGCGGGTGAGCGCCGGGACCCCAAATTCCCCCTGCCCCCTTGGGGCACCCGCCGTGGGCTGCCATTGCCTTCTTCGCAGGGGTGAGCGCCGGGGGTACGACAGAGGATGGCTTCAGCCTCCCCTTCCAGGTGAACCACCTGGGCCACTTCCTGCTGACCCAGCTGCTGCTGGAGCGGCTGCGGAGCTGCGGGCCCAGCCGGGTGGTCATCGTCGCCTCCAGCGCCCACTGCGCTGGCTGCCTGCACCCCGAGTCCCTGGGCCGCCCGCCCCCGGGGCTGTTCTCCGCCTTCCAGGACTACTGTGACAGCAAGCTGGCCAACGTGCTGCACGCCCGCGAGCTGGCCACGCGGGAGCAGGACACGCAGGTCACCTGCTACGCCGTGCACCCAGGTAGGACCCAGCACTGCGTGGGCTCACCATCAGCATCTGTATGGGGTGTGCCCTGCACAGCTTTGTGTCCCGACCTTGTGCTCTGCACGGTGAAGTCACGTGCACAGGGAGTGTTTTGCGCGGTGCAGCCTTTGCACAGGGAATTGCTGCACGTGGAGCGTTGTCCCCTTGCATGGTTGTTACTCTTTGCATGGCGTGTCCCTTTGCATGGAGTGTTCCTTTTATACAGTGTGTCCCCTTGCAGAGCATATCCCTCTATACAATGTGTCCCCTTAGCACATGTGTCCCTTTACATGGCATGTCCCTTTATATGGTATGTTCCTTTGCAGTGCCCCTGTGTACAGTGTCCCTTTTCACGGTGTGTCCGTTTGCATGGCATGTCCCTTTTCACAGTGTCCCTTTATACAGCATGTGTCCCTTTGCAGTGTCCCTTTGCACAGGTATCCCGTTGTACAACGTGCCCCTCTGCACACACCTTCCTGTGCACAGCATGTCCCTTTTCATGGTGTGTCCCCTGGCACAATGTGGACCCTTACACAAATATCCTTGCACAGAGCACCGTGCATCACTGGCCCCCTACACAACCCTTGCACGGCCAGGGCAGGCTTGGCAGTGCCAGCAGACATTCACAGCCACGCTGCCCCTGCCAAGGCCACCATGGCCATCTCCCCCATGCGCTGTGGGGACGCTCCACATCCACTGTCCCCCGTGCAGGGTTCGTCAACACAGCGTTGTTCCGGTACGCGCCGCTGTGGCTGAAGCCGCTGCTGCTGCCGCTGGCCTGGCTGCTGTTCCTGGACCCGTCCGAGGGCGCGCAGGTGGTGCTGGACTGTGCCACGCAGGAGGGCCTCGAGCCCCTCAGTGGCCGCTACTTCACCGACAGTGGCCCCCAGCAGCCGTGGCCACGGGGGCGCGATGATCGGCTGGCACGGGCGCTCTGGGAGGGCAGCGAGCGCCTGGTGGGGCTGGGGGAGGATGAGGTGGGACCCTCTGCAGCTGCTCCCGCTGCTCCCACACAATAAAAGCGATGATGGTGAAGGGGGAACCCATCGGGTCATGTGTGGGGATGAAATGGGGATATGCAAGGGGCTGTGGCGCCGCGGGGGCAGGTGGGCACGTGAGGCCTTTGCACAGGCACTCTCAGCAGGCCCTGCTCTGCCTGGGGGGGTGTGTGTGACACAGAATGAGTGTGCAAAGGGGGGGGGTGTGCACACTGCAGTGTGTGCATGGGCGTGTAAGGCAGGGGTGGGTGTGCTGCATGCATACACACACAGAGCAGCACACACATCCCGCCTTGTACGTTTGTGTACAAACCGAAGCACACGCAGACCTCCCTCCCTCGCACACGCTGCAGCAACCCCCTCGAACCCTTGCACACGCGTGCAGTGCACCCCCCCCCTTGCACACCTATGCACGTGCTGCAGTGCACACACACCTCTTTCAGGCACACACCCTTCTCCTCTTGGACGCCCAGTGTCACACCCCCACCCTTTGCACAGCGTCTCACCCCCCCTTGCACACCCGTTGCGGTCTCTCCCTTGCACACCCCAACATGGCGGCGCCCACGGGCCTCCCCCGGCATGAGGCGCCGACCTTCCCAACATGGCGGCGGGTCCCGGTCCCGCCCCTCGGGGCGGGCTACTGACCTCCCCAAGATGGCGGCACCCACGGGCCGCGCCCCCACCGAGCGGGGCGCGGGGGCTTGTGGGGGCGGGCGGTAATGGTGGAGGGGGCGTTTTGGGGAATTGCAGCAGGGTGGGGCCCAACGAGGCGCTGGTGGTGTCAGGTACGGCCCGGGCTGAGCGGCGGGAGAGGGGCTGAGAGGTCCCTGTCGGAGTGGGGGGGGAAGCACTGAGGGAGTTGGGGGTTCTGGCTGTGAGGGGGCTGTGTGGGGTTCGAGGGGTCCCTGGTCGTGAGGGGACCATGAGGGAGTTGCGAG
>NW_020955515.1:1033667-1058300 GCF_003031625.1 Empidonax traillii
CGGCCCGGGCTGAGCGGCGGGAGAGGGGCTGAGAGGTCCCTGTCGGAGTGGGGGGGGAAGCACTGAGGGAGTTGGGGGTTCTGGCTGTGAGGGGGCTGTGTGGGGTTCGAGGGGTCCCTGGTCGTGAGGGGACCATGAGGGAGTTGCGAGGGGTCTCTGTATTGGGGTCTGCTGGGAGGGGGGGATTGGGGATCTTGGCTGTGAGGTGCTCTCAGTGGTTGGAGGAGGAGGACGGGGACCCTGAGGGAGTTGGGAATAAACAGGGAGAGGGGAGATGCTGTAGTGGAATTGGGGAGCACCTCTGTAATAGAATCTGCTTGGAAGGGCTCCTGATGGGAATTGGGGAGGTCTTGGCTGTGAGGGGACTCTCAGTGGTTTGAGGGGTCCGTGTCATGGTGGAACCTGAAGGAATGGGGGGAGTCTCTATAGTGGGTTGTGCTGGGAGCAGGAAATTGGGGGGTCTTGAATGTGAGGGCACTGTCAGGGGTTCGAGGGATCCCTGTCGTGGGGGGATCCTGAGGGAATTGTGGGTGTATCTGTAATGGAATTGGGGAGCATCTCTGTAATGGGGTCTGCTTGGGGGGGGGTCCCTGGTGGGAACTGGGAGGTCCTGACTGTGAGGGACGTCTCAGGGGTTCAAGGGGTCCCTATTAGGAGGGGACCTTGCGGTGTTGTTGTTCCAGGGGTGTCCTGCTGTGGGTGGGCACTGAGGTGCTGGGGGTGTCCCTGTGAAACAGGGCTGGGGGGCAGCTCCCACTGTGTGGACCCCCGGGCTCTGGGGTGGGGTCCCTGCAGGGACCCCGGGGCTCCACGGTGGGGTCCCTACGGTGTGGAGCAGTGGGTGAAATCTGCTGCCAGCACCACCCCTGATGCTGCTGATTTTGGATGATGTCAGGCAGTGGCACCAACAGAGCTTTGGGCCCCCGGCCAACAGCAAGTTGGCTTTGCTGGGGAAGAGGGCAGAACTTTATTAATTATTGTTAGGTTAATTAGTTATTCTTAGGTGTTGTAAGGGCTGGGAGCTTCACTCTTTGACAAACTGGGGCCAACTGCGAGGTAACAACCAGCTTAGATACAGATGTTGATCACTTCAGTTGTCCTCCATTGTGTCACATCTCCTTTGTCAGCGCTGGCCCAGCTTTGGGGCCGGTGCTGTGACGCTCAGAACTAACCTCACCCATGTGAACATCAAGGATGTGCCTCGGTCATGGCTCTGCTGCACCTGTGGAACTACATTGTTGTGGTTTTGGAGCCAGAGTCTCCACTGGACTGTGGCTGTTTAGTTATCAGTTCATCTCTCTCAGATAATAGACCTGTTACGGGAATTCCTGAGGAGATGCCAGGAGCAGGCTGCTGTCCTGGAAACATATGCCTGCTGTGGGCATATAACAAACCACCCCTACCAGATTCCCAGAGCAGCAGTATTCCTTGCGGTTTCCTGGTCTCGTGCACATCTCTGCAATTCCCGGTGGAATCTAGAACTGATGTTGTGCTTCCCTCCAAAGAGACTCCCGTCAAAATTGGCGCTGCTTGGTGAAATGCCACATTTGTGGGAAGATTGGGAAGCTGTGCTCCAAGTGTGCCCTCAAGTCTTAAAGCTTGGGTTTGCTTCTGTTCAGTTCTGGAGTTTGCAAAACATGGCTAGCAGGATGAACCAGCAGGAATTTGTGGCATCTGCTGGCAGTTCCAAGTATTGTGCATTCCCAAAACCCGGAGCAGCGAGCCAAGGACACTCCTGGATGTACAGCCGTGTTCTGGGAAGGGTGCAGAGATCACCTCTGGCTCTGCCAGTCGGAATGGGATTTGGAGCTGCCACCAGACATGGTTTTTCTCTGCTCCTGCACAGCTTGGTCTGCAGACCCTTTCTGTCTCCTGAGGGTACCAGCTGGGAGCTTCAGAGGCACCCGAGAGGTTGTGGGAGCTCTGCAGCTCCTCTGTGATCATGTGTGGAGCCACTGCCAGGGCATTAGTGGGAGAGTGTAGCTGCAAGCAGTTGTAGTTCCAGGAACTTGAGTCATGCTCCTCCAAGGAAAAGAGAGGACCTCGAGGGCCAGCATTAATTTGTATGATGCTAAGTCGGATTTGAGGAGAGAGGAGAAGGGAAGAAGAAACCAATAATAATTATCAGTAAACCAAAATAGTATTAAATACATTTTAATTAATATAAATCAAATATTATTAAAAGCAGGCTTTTGCCTTGCAGTCCTGAATTGTCATACAATTGTTATTTGAAAGTCTTCACTTTGTGGGAGGGCACTTCCAAACCATGAAGCCAGTTTAAAGTTTCCTTTATTGTAAATTTAGCTTGTACCTCTTGGCCTTTAGTGGTGGGCCTCCCCTGGCGCGTGGGGTTTTTCTGGGGAGGGGTGTTCTTTCTTTTCACTTTCTTGTGAGATATTTGAGTTCCTCCAGTGTTCAAGGAGCAGCCATCTGTGCCTTGGAAAAGTGGAGCTTCGTAGCCTTATTTGGGAAGCTGCTTCCCAGGCAGGGCTCAGCTCTCTCCGCCGGCGCTCACGGCCTTCCCCTGTTGAGCAACATCCACTTCCTTCTGAAAAACTGCACTCAGCAGAGTGATCCACCGGTGAATTGTGGAGCCCAGGCTTTGTAAGGCTTTGTAATGATGGTTTTCCCAAATTTTGGGTCTAACTTTGCTGGGTGAGGTTTGGTGCAAGCTCTGAGGAGGTGCTGGCAGGTGCCTGACACATCACTGAGCCTACTGCAAGCACAGCGGGAACCAGTTGAGTTTTCAGGGAGATACACAAAGTACCTCTTCATCCTAATACCCTAATGTTCCCACCAGCCAAATAGGCTATGAAATGCTGGGTTTGGGTTACATTCTGGTCGAATGCAGCTTTCGTGGATCGATCTGCTGATTTTGAAATATAACGCTGTAATATTTCTACAGAGTCTCATAATAAGGGAATATAATTTATAACGTCCATGTTCATCTTACAGTTACCAAACAGTGTTGCCCAAATCTCTGCAGTTGGGGCACTTTCCCTCTGGCTGTGGTGGGCTGCAGGGTGGCACCGTGCGGGAGCAGTCCAGCAGCAGAGGAGCTCTGAGGGGAGCACCTGGAGATACGTGACAGGGCAAGGTTGGCCAAGCCCTCCGTGTTCCTGCGTGAGAAAAAACTACTGCTTCAGCAAAAATTCAGGGTTTGAAAGAAGGAGAAAGATCAGGGGAATGCAACCCAGCCAACCCAGCTGTATGCCCTAGGAGAACACTGCAACAAATATGTTGCTCATAACACCCAGAAGAACACAGCTACACATATTTGCCACGTCCAGCTAATTTGATTCCCCTTTGGGTGAGCAGAAGTCAGCCTGAGAAATACACTGCAGTCCAGTTTCTCAAACTTTACTTTAGTAAACCTTTGGGGCTTCTTGGTGTCTGTGAAAGTGAAAAAAACTAGCAGTTAATTCTAGTTTTGTGTAGGCATTTGCGGCTGCACCCCAGCAGTCGGGAGTAGTCAGCCTTTCCAGAGCCACTCTAAGCTCTCCCATCCTGGTGCTGCATCCCTCTTATCCCTGCAAGAACTGACTGTGATTTTGAGATTGGTATTTTCACTGTACTGCTGTAAGTTGAAAGCCTGAAATAAAGATTTCTTGAGGCTTTGCAATCCCGTCCTGCAAGAGACCTACAGTCCACAGTGCAAGGAGGAACAGGTTTCTCAGATACTATAAAATGAATATGAAACTGCCTGGAAAACCATTGCCAGGGAACTTGACAGTAGCTCACTGTTCAGCTGAAAGAATTTATCAAGTCCCTTGTTTTGGCTTGGATAATGGAATCGAGAATGTGCTTATTGAATTTGCAGAGAGTACTGAGCTGGGAATGGGTTTGGGAACTTTGAAGAGCTGGATTAGAGTCAAAACAAACTCAGCAGATTGACCCAATGGGCTGAACGAAATCTGATGCAGTTCAGTAAGGAGAAATGCAGAGATTACACTGAGGTGAGAACAACTGATTGCATGAAAATGGAATGAGAAGGTCCAGGCCGTGTCCTGTGGAAAGATGAGGTGAGCAGCAAGAGCCACCGGAGCCCTAGTGCTGATGCAGTTCCAGTTCTTCAGACTCAGTTTGTGGGAAGGAGCAGGCAGCTTCAGCTGGGTCTCACATGAGGTTTTGCCCTGTCTGTGTTCATGCCTTCATTTCAAACTGTCCCCCAGGGTTGAGCTTGAAGTGTTCTACCTCTTGCACCAGGCAAACTGTGTGCAGGAAACTTGTAGTGACACTACAGATGTTTTTAGGAAGCCAAAAATCTTTCCCCACAGTCGGTTTGTCGCTGCTTGTGATGCTCAGTGTTTGCTGACAGCGTGCAGCATCACAGCTGGTCTCAAGTCATGAGGTTACCGATGCTCCAGAGGGCCCCTGTGCAGCTCCTCTGTGATGTTTCTTTCTCAGGAGGTAATTCTTCACCTTTTTGCAGGTGGTGGAGCTCAAGGTTTCCTTGTCAGGTGCTTCCTAAATCTCCAGGATTGCAAATTACTCTTTGGAAAGCATGGCAGGAGAAGGAAGTGGACAATAGCCTCAGGCCTTCCCTTTTAGTTTCCAAGAGGAATTCTGGGGTGGTATCTCTGTGGTATTGTTTTGTAGCTTCATTGTGGTTTGTGTTCTCTGAGTTTCTGTTTGCAAGATAAGTTGCTAAATGTGTTTTTAAACTCGCTCTGTAGCATTGATACTCATTTAGTCATTTTGATATAGATTACATCCCAAACAAGATAACCAGCATAATCTGCTTTCATCTGCTGCAGTGACCATCAAAGGCTTTTATGGATTCAACTCAGAACCTTGCATCTTTCTAAATTAATTTTTGTTAACCTTGGACCGTTTCTGCATGTGAACAAAGCCTAATTTATATGCACAGCGTGGCCTAAGAGCCAGACAGTGACTTTAGTCTGGGCCCTGCTTTAGGACATGATTTTCTTTATGTATGCCTTTGCTTTCCTCTCTCTCTGCATTATCTCTTCTGTCAGTAACTGTTTTTAATTATCAATTTTTTCCTTGTCTGTCTGCACTCAGCAGCCTGTTTACCACGACCAGGTTTCGGAATGCTCACCACTTCCTGCCAGAGAGGTAACTCAGTGCCCAAGTTACCTGGGGAGAGCAAACAACACAGAGCTTGTTCAGATTGTCCCAGCTTTGATGTTTTGAGCACTGTGTCCCTGTGACTGTTGGGGCTCACGTTCTTCTTTACCCGCTGTCCATCGGGGGAGCAGCTTCCTGCATCTGCTGAGAGCTCCTTTTATCCACCAACTCCCAAGCGATTAATCTTATTTCATAAGGAAAAAAAAAAAAAAACCAACATACTTTCTTCTGGCTCTGGGAATTCTTGCTTGAACATGGAACCCCTTTGGGAAGAGGCCAAGCTGGCTGGCAGCTCCCTGGCTATGAATCCTCCGTTTGTGGCCCCACAACAGTGCCCCGGAAGAGCACGGTGCATGTTTGTGGAAGTGGCCAAGCGACTGTGAGACCCAGGCTGCTGGAAACAGTGGGCATATTATAGCTAGAAAAGGCAATTTCTCTGCCAAATCTCATTGTGCAAAAGGGTTTATTCTTTAGCCTTGCAAAGATTTTGCTATGTTGGTTCCTTTTTCACTCGAGCTCTGAGAATTGAGAAAGAGGTGGCAGGGCTGCCGTGGAAAATGAGCCCTCAGCTCCTTGCCTTACCAGGACGGAGCTCTGCTGCACTCAGATGTCCAGCGTGCATGAAAGCAACCAGCTGGCATCCTGCTCCTCCTTAACGTGTTAGATTTCCCTGTTTTTCTTATGCTTTGCACACTTTTTGACATATAATCTGGCTCAGTAGACCGTGATGCGTAGCGCCAGGAAGCAAATGTGGAGCTTGCTTTGGGTGTGATACTAAATAAGGTATTCCTTGCATTTCCTGAGGAAGAAAAAGAACATCTGTGTGGAGAGACATGTTCCTGTAACAATGGTGGGTTTAGGGTGCAGAGCTTTCTCAGATTATTAAGAAATGATTAAGAGAGTTCGGTAAAGACCACACAGACCCTGTGAAATAAAATACCTTTCTGTGTGGAGCTGCTTTTCCTGACTGCCAGGAACACCTCCCTTCCTGTTCTTGGAAAACAAGGGCCTGGCTGAAAGGCTGAGCTAACTGGGCTGACGTCCTCCAAGAAATGTTAAAGACCTTGTGGTTGCTGCAGGATATTGTGTCATCAGCTACTGTAACACTTGCCTGGCTGAAATAGCCTTCCAGCTACCGGAACAAGCCATCCCAGGGCTGGCTCAGAGGTGACAGGAGAATATTCCTCTAGGCTGTGGAGAGCAGGAGATCTGAAAAAGTCTGTAAATCGTTTTCCCATTTGTGTTTAATTCCTACTGAAAAAGAAGGGTGAAGAATTGTAAATGGGACTGATCTGCTGGTTCTGCTTGATCCTCCCAGCCTGTGTCCTAACCGGGGAGCTGCAGAGCTCCTCCCTTCCCGGGCATGAAACCCAGGGTGGGTCACTGGCAGGGTACTCTCTTGAAAGGCAGCAGGTGTCTTGTTCCTTAAATCAAAGGTATGAAAACCCAGACAGCATCTTCCAGCTTCACTGGGATCAATCTTAGATGTGTCAGAGGAGTTCTGGAGGCTGCCTGAACCCTGGGCACAGTCAGCTCTGAGATGGACCATCAAAGCATCAGGCACTGTGTTACTTGCACAAGCCAGAACTAGGAGATATTTTGGGGGAGCTCAAGGGTTCTTCCTTCCTCCAGTGCTGGGAGCTTCTCTGGAAATTCAAGAGTGGTTTGCAGTGTGTGGTGAGGGAAAGGAAATAGATTTCTAATGTGACTTTCCCCAGTTTTTCCCTGCCCAAGAGCAGCATGCATGTCTGTAATCCCAGTGTGTCTGTGCTCTCTGCTGTGCTGCAGGTGGCTGCTGTGGCGCTGATGAGAAGCACTGTTTGTATGGAGGCTGGGCTTGGGCTTGGTGGTGCATTACTGACACCCAAAGGTAAGGAGACCCCCGTTATTTGTGTTTTTTTGGAGTAGGAATTAGGCAAAGCCATCCCAGTGGGGCTGACAGCAGTATCTTTAGGAACATGGGACTGGGCATGAAACCGTGGATGAGCATCAGAGTTCTTTGCTGACTGTTTGCATGGGGACAGCTGTGTGTACACAGTGCAAAAGACACAGAAGAAGAAATCCCATGCTTTCAGCTGAAGTACTTTTCAAATGGCCTCTCTGTCCACACCTCTCCTCAAACCCAGGGTGATCATGTTTGTTTGTTTTTTTTTTTCCTTTTTAGTTGTGTTTTTTGGGTTTTTTTTTTACATAAAACCCACCAAGCTGAGAGAACCATTGCCTGACTGGTCAGTGTGTTTCTTCCTGTGCTGGTGCAGTGAGTGCTGAAGAGAGAAAGAGCTCTGCTGACCTTCCCAGCTCTGAGGCTCTGGCAGAGGTGCTGGCAAGGGCACTGGGTTGGCTCATCCATGAGTTCACAAGAGGAGCCAAGTTCTGCCCAGTACAGCCCAACCCCTCACCCAGTAACAAACGTGTTTGTGGCCTGCAGTGCCCCCTCCTGCTCCTCAGGTCTCTCTTTCTGAAGATCTGCTAACTGCTCTCACCTTGGGAGCAGATTGTTCCGATTTAAAACCACGGGACTGCCTTTCTCTCCCTTTTCTCAGGAATTGGAATTGGCTTGCTCTCCCTTTTCTCAGGAATTGGAATTGGCTTGCTGCTGCTTACGGTCTGGTCTCTGAGCTAACATGCTGTGGTAGTGCTCCTGTCCTGCTAATACAGCTCTTTGTCTCTAGGATCTGTAGGGGTGCCAACTCTCTCCAAACACATCCCTCATGCTCACCAGTATAGGCTTCCTCCATCTGTGTAAAAAAAATAACAGGGCAAAGGATGAAGATGTGACTTCTGGGTTTTGCACTGAGTAATGGGCAGAGGTTGTAGTTAACCCTTACTGCCTGGTCTTCAAACCTCTTTTCCCTGTTCATGTGTTGTCACCAGCAGACAATTGAGCATGTTGCTGCCCTCACTCTGAGGATACCTGGGAGTCATACACCTTTCCTTGTTCCAAGAGGGCCTGGCTGCTGCCGTGTTTAATCCAGACAAGCTTCATTCCCAAATTTTTTGTGAGATATCTTGTTGGGAGAGCTGTTAATTGAAAAAATGGTTCCTGCTCCTACTCTTCTTATGTGAGAAGTGCAGAGAACGATGCGGGACCTTGACCTGCTGAGTGCAGGAGATAAAAGATTTGGGAGGCTGATTTATTAAGGATAGGCTGAATCCAGGGCCAAAACTGCTTGCCAGGAATGAGCTGTTCCGTGGGGGAGAGATCTGGTCATTATTTAGCAAATGGGGCTCTTGACAGAAATTCCAGCACCCAGACAAATCTTTTACTTTAAAATCTATACTCACGGTTCACACCACGGGATATGGGGCTTAATTTTCCCTTCGAAAACAGAGCCTTTCCCACATGCCATAAGCTGTGCCCCAGATGGAACCCACTGCATTAACATGAAGAGTGAGGCAGATTTCCTCCTCCGAAATTAGGACATTTTTTCTGGAACTGCCAGTGCTGCGAGCAAGAGAGACAGCAGCAATTGTGTTGCTGTCAGCGGCGTCCCGCCAGGTAGCACTAACCTGGGAACAAAAGGAACAGTTAGAGCTGGCAGGGTGCTGGGCACTTATCCTGCTGCAACCTTGAGCACTGGGGAAAAAACAAGGAAAACAAAATGCTGTCCTTGTTTAGGGATCAGAAATAAAAGCAGGGAGAGAGACAGTGTGGTCTAATATGCCTCTGGGGGAGCCAAATGGTGTTAATTCAGCTTCCCAGGACAGCACTTGGAAGCAGCTTCTCTCGTCAATACCTTAGCCAGGGGTGGGTAGCGAGGTCCCCACCATTTTCATTTTGTCTGGCCTCTCTTAAATATTGACATAGAAATGAATTTTCTGTGTGCAAATATTACTTCAACAGAGAATTCCAGCTGACTTCAGCCTGGCTGTCCAGGTGGGATAGATGGTTCAGTTTTGTGTGCAGGGTGGAGATGAGACCCCAGCCTGCCTATCCTCAGTAAAAGAAGCAACTTCATAGTATAAACTCCCCACCAGAACTAGGGAAGCTGCTCTGGCCCATCATTACGGAGCCCTGGGAGTGGGCAGTGGGAGAAAGGCAAACTGAGCAGGGAAAAGCTGAAACCTGAAAGTCTTGTCCGTCCTTTGCAACGGGTGTCTTACTCTCTGGTAACTGCTTTGTGTATTTGCTGTCCTACCCTTATTCCTCGCTGCTCAGAGTGTCTTTGGAGGTTATGGCCATCCTCTGTCGCTGTGAGAATGTTGAGATGTTGGAGGGGGTCCTACTGTACGTAACACGGGCTGCACAGGTAATAATCCACCAGCTTCCTAACACACTAAATGTTTTGTCCCTCTGTTTTGAGCAGCAGCAGCAGCCACAGGATAACATAAAACAGAAATCTCAATACCTTCCTCTCCTTCCCCCTTCTCCAGCACTTGCCCTGAGGCACTCCACAGTTTATAGGTAGTGCAGACAGGTGCATCCTTGGCAAATTCCAAATTCAGCATTGCTGTACCTAACATTTGCTCCTGCTGTAACCCTTTCCTTGCCAGCACTGTTTCCATTGTGGGCTTGGTGGAGAGGAGAAGGGCATCTGCTTTTGTGTGGGGGCACAGGCGGGCCGGGTTGGATTCTGTACAGGATTTGGGACAGGTGGGAAGGCAGGCTTTGTGCCGTTTCAGAAGGAAACCTGTACACGTGTAGGCAAATTTGCAACCATACCTGGCTCTGCAGTTTTGGCTATGGATTTCCACTCAGCCCTTCTTCCTCCACGTGGAGACAGTGCCTGTTTTGGATGTTGTCATGTTTGAAAGTACAGCACAGAGACCTCGGATGAGCGGCAGCACACAGGACTGGCATCAGCACTGTGAGCAGTTACGAGCCTGCAACAACCCAACATCCTTGTGAACTGCCAGCTAAGCAGCAGCACAGCTTAGAAATCAAATTCAAAGTGTAGATGAGGTTTTCAGAAGGCTGAAATCCCGCAGTATGTGATTAAAGCTCTGAATGCACATGGCAAAAAATGTCTCTGCACGTCCCGGACAGTGGGATCTGTTTTATCAGCTCCCAGTTTGCGTGCCAGTTTAATTAGGACAGTGGCCAAGGCAGGCATGGACTTGCAGGGATAGGTTTCGGCACTTCCAGCCAATCCTGGAGTGACTCAGCTTGCATGCAGCAGCCCAGGGCAGCCCCTTCATGGTTCAGATGTTTGACCTAATGTTCACTGACACAAGCTCTCTGCCCTGTGGCTCCCTGTCCTGACTCCCAACGCCTTTCCGGCTTGTTATGTCTGACACGGGAGCTTCCTGAAACGGAGCCTGCCATGGCCAGGCATGTCTCTTGTTTTTACAGATTGTGACCTGCAGACTGCTGGGTCTGACCCGAGTATCTCGTGCCCACCTGGGGGGATTGAGAAAGCTCTGGAGCTGCAGGATGTGTTCCTGGGTGCCTGATGCTCTACAGGCCTTGGCCTTGAAGAGCTGGAAACTCATTTCTATTTGCCTTTGGATCACGGGACACTGGAATAATAGGGGGAAAGATGAACTAAATCAAGGGGTGAGTGTGTGTAACCTGGAAACATGTAAATATTTTACATTTTTTGGCAGGATTTCCCTAGAAATAATGACGTTACAGCCCAGGTATGAGGACATAGAGACGGCAGGGGGGGTAGCTATAACTGTCACAGGTGTGGCACAGGTACAGTAACTCCAAAACATCATTTCAGGAATGCATGTCTCTAACTTACCTCTGGTTTTGCCCCTTATGAGGTTACTGTTGTTCAGGGGGAGAAGCCAACTGCTCTGAAACAAATCCTTGTGCAAAACCACGGTGTCCTTGTTGGTTCAAACACACGCCATCATGTCCCATGTGGTGAAGAGGGTTGTGACCTCTCCCTCTCTCCCCATAATAATTTTTTTCTGGTGTCTCATTTGTCCCTGTGGCAAATGAGGTGTGTGGGGGTGACTTGATGTGTTTGTGGAACGCTGATGTGCCACAGTGCCCTTGGAGCTGTGTGTGACCCCACTGGACTGAGCTGTTCCCTCCAGAGGTGGCATCAAGCATTATATTGCTTTGGATTATTATTGTTAGCACGTGGACCTTGCAATTCTTCACGGTGAGTTAAAGCTTAAAAAAATAACTTAGTCCCTCTAGGCTCTAAGATCTGTGTGTGAAATTTCTGGCTTGAATTGAATTTTGGTTCTCTCCAACCTTCTTCAAATGTAAGAACCAGCTCTTGCTGCTTGTGACAGCACACTGAACCCTGCTCTTCTGGGAGTCTGAGGTCTGCTGCCCTAGTACAGGCTGTCCTTGTGCTCAGGTCCTGCCCTGGGGAGGATGCTGGGAGGGAAATGTTAGCTTTTGAGGGAATTTGGCTCCGTGAATAAGCAGCTGGAGGCTTCAACTGAGAATTTCTCCTGACAGCTCATTCTGGGTGTATAAACCAAGAGTGGCTCTCAGTGCACACAGAGCTGGGGTCACTGTGTGTCCAAGGCATGTCCATGTGGGTTCTCACAGGAGAGGTGGCTGCCACATTCCCTGTGGGGAACTCTGGAGCTGAGGGCAGCTGCTGAGTGACACAGTGATGTGATCAAAATCCCTGATGGCTCAGAAGGCTCCCCCAGGGAAGACCACTATGATGCTACTGCAGCCCATTTGAGACAGAGCACTTGACAGATTTCCCCCAGTGCTCCCAGAGCAGCAGGTTCCTCCTGGCTTCATTGGTTTGCTCTGAGCTGATGCTGCAGGGGAGCTGTGTTTGTTTGTATGTATGTGAGGATTTGGATTCGGCCAAGAGCAGTTTCTGGATTGCCACATGTGACAGGAGGGCTGGGCATGACCGTGACTCAACAGCAGATAATCCATCATCCTCCTGCTGTTGGGAAACAGGGATACATGCAAGAGCACCAGCATGGGAACCAGCATCTTGGGCACGTCCTGGCACTGGTGATGTGAGCCAGCATCCTTGGTTTCATCTTATCAGTACTATATATCCACCTTTTAGTTCTTTTCCAGTCCTTTATATCCATGTAGCTGCTAAGGTGTCACATAACCCCGGTGATCTTTGCATGGTTGGCAAAGTGTGTGCACCCATGTCTCCCTTCACACTCATTTCCTAAATCTATGCGCTTTTCCTTCTGTTTCTGTGAAGGCAGCATTCCCTTTTGTCCGTAGTTTTTGGGACATGCCTGCCTAGGCTGGGTGGTGTGTGTTAGCAGAGAGCTGAACCACCAGGTGCCTTGGTTCAAAAATGCAACTCCCAGTTCCTCTCATTCATATTACTCTCTCTTCCCACTGTTCATTTTTTCCTCTGTTGGTTAATTTTAAAGGTGAGAGGCAAGGAATTGCCACGTAGAAAGCAGACTTGAGGCTGTTGGGGATGTGCATGGCGCAGGTTACCTTAATTTTGCAGAAGTACTTTTGAGGCAAACGTTTTTCCTTTCAGAACTTGAGCAAAAAAGGAAATCAAATTATTTCTAGAGAAAGAGCTTTTGGAGTGTTTGCTGTAATGATAGAAGTGCTTAATGTGCATAAGGATGCTGTTCTTTTCTTGAAGAGGGATGTAACGAGTGCTCACCAGTAGCCTCCTTCCAGTGCTGGCTGGGTGCTGGGATGTGCTGGGATGCTGCTGCCTTAGGCCAGCACATCCTTCTGTACCATTTTCCTGAGCCTCGGGCTAATTGGATTGTCTCGACTGGCCCCACACTGCGAGTGCAGCTGGCTGGAGCTGGAGCGGGGTGCGGCAGTATCGATCCTCCACACCGGATTGCTGGATGGAGGCTCTGATTCCCTGCCAGCTGAGTCCTCTCCCTCTGATGGGAATGACATTTGAAGAAGCGCCGAATGTCGCAGTGCCCTGCCTGAAATCCTGCAAACACGCCGAGCACAAATTGCTCAACCCCGGTTTCTTTTGTGCAGCCTTGGCTGTGGAAGGTTGGTGTCCGCATTCTGCGCAGAGCCAGGCTCTGAGCTGTCCAGGGCTCAACAGTTTAGGCTGGCTGGCTTTATTCAGAGGCTGAACCATTCCTTGCTCCTAAGTACCGCAGGGATTCTCTTAATGAACATCCCGCTCCGTGCTCTGTCCTCCCCGCAGCTCCCGAGGGTGGGAATTGTTTAGAGAGGTGGAATTGCTGGCAGATGCACACCATAAATGTTGCTGCTGAGTCTAATTGGTTTTGATACTTGCAAAAACCTCGTGGAGGGCTCACGCTCCCGGGTGCAGCTCCACAGCAGCTCTCCCAACTCCCCCTTGTGTGGGAAGAGCACACTGCTGGGTGCAGGGACAAGAAAACTGGGGCCTGACCCCATAAGGATCTCAGAGGTTTTGGGACAATGCAGAAGAGGATTGCCATGCTTAGCTGTGATTCAGTCTGGCACTTTGACTGAGAGGTCCCACCTGGGAAGCAGCATTGGGAAATAGGGTCAGCCCAGGTCGATGTTTCTTCATGTTATGAGGGACAGAGTTGTGGCAGGTAAGTCTTGGCCAGCTTGCCACATTTAATAATGCCCACCTTCTGTCCTCTTAGAAGGTGATGATCAGTCCCAGTTGTCCTGCTCTCTGGCAGAGAAGGGGCCAGGTGCTGCTGTTTGGCTCCAGAGGGATCATATTGGATGTGTGAGCTGTCAAACAAGGCTTTCTCAAGAAATAGCTCTGTTGCTTTTGCCAGCTGAAAGCGCTCTTATAGGTGTCAGGATGAGGTCTGTAGGCTGTGAACCCCTCAAGAGTGTGAACTGGGACCCTCAGAGGTGCACCTGAGGCTTTGGAAGTCTCTGAGCCAGGTCCAGCCAGGGCCCTTGGGGCAGGACATGGGGTGCCACCAACCCCTCATGGGACAGGGTGCTTCCTGGGTGCCCAGCCCAGCTGTTTCCATGAGAGGGTGCTGTGGGACTTGGAGATCTGTGTGGCTGCAGTGGCACTGCTCCCTTCTCTGGTGTTACCAGGCACAGGGACACCGCTATGTCCAGGCTTTGCCTGAGCCCTCACACTGGACATGGCCACCAGGAGCTGTCACCTTGGTGGGTTGTAGCTGCTCGTAGTTTTGTGCCGTAGAGGTCTGTGAGCACAGATCTCACTGCCTAACACACCCCACAGGGATCTGTAACCCACTTTGCCTTTAAAAAGCAGCCCTGTGACCAGCAGGACCGTGGCATGTCTGGAATGGGGATGCTTTTAAACCTGGCTCTGACTGTGGGAGGTGAAAGAGGTGGCTGTGTCCCATCTCTAGGGATCACGACCAGACTGACCGTGCGGAGCAGAACAACCAAGTCCTGGCCGTGGCACGTTGGGGACACCTCAAAGGACAGCCAGGAGCTCCTTGCCACAGGCAGGACAAACCAGTGTGCTGTGACCATATTGTCTCATATCTCCTTCCAGGGAACACTGAACGGAGCCCCTGTTCCCAAGCTGTTCCTTGGGCACATCAGACTCTTTCTTGTTCTCTGCCTTTCCTGACTCAGAAAAATTAATTCTAGTGAAGGAGGAGGAAGAGGAAAATAATGAAATGGGCTTTGGACAGGGGTGGTAATACCAAGCCCTCTCCTGGCTCTGGTGTTGATGCAGTGGCTGAACTGGTAGTTCAGGGCTCTTGGTAGGGTTTCCATCAGATGGGACAGGTAGGGCTAGGCTCTGTCCCTGCTGCTGTGGGACAGATGGCTGCAGGGATCACCTCTCCATGCTGAGATGCCATCAGGGTTTGGAGAGGTGTGTGCCCTGGCCACTGGTGTGTGCCTGCAGCAGGGCTGTCCCTTGCAGCATGAGCAGGGGCTCGCTGACTGGTCCAGTGCCCTGGCTCAGTGTGGTGACAGCTCAGCGTGGTGACAGCTCAGCGTGATCCCTTGAAGCATCAGTAGCATGAGGACCTGGCAGCCTGCTGCTGCTTCTGCTGCTGCTGCTGTAGGGTGCCTGGACAGGCACTTTCAGTCCCTTTGGTTTTGTCTCCTGTCTCTAGGTGAAGATAATGACTGAGAAGGAGCTCCTGGCTGTGACCTGTGAGCAGTTCTTGGGGAAGAACGTGCAGGATGTGAAGAACGTGGTCCTTCAGACGCTGGAGGGACACCTGCACTTCATCCTAGGTGCGGAGGCGCTCGTCCCTGAAGGCATCTCAAGTGGCTTTGTCCCTCCTCAGCTGGCTGGTCCCAGCGGTATCGCTGCCACTGCAGCTGCCACACACGACCTGCCTCCACTGACTGCAGAGGTGGCATCTCCCCTCCAGCAGCTCCTGCTGCGTGCTGTGATAAATGACTTTTCAGTGCCTGCAGTGAGAGATGTCTGAGTCCCTCATGGCTTACAGGTAGCGTGTGTGTGGGTGGTGGTTGTGCTTGTCAGACTGAGATGTTGGTGCCACTGCAGGGGCAGAGGATTACAGCCTTGTGCCCAGGCCTCAAGAGATAAGGGACAACAAGGATGTTGCTGAGCTTAGACCCACATCGTTGTGCATTACCTGTTCCAAATAAAGTGCTTACCTTCCTTCCCCCTGCAGGGACCCTGACGGTGGAGCAGATCTACCAAGACAGGGACCAGTTTGCCAAGCTGGTGCAGGAGGTGGCAGCCCCTGACATGGGTCACGTGGGGATCGAGATCCTGAGCTTCACCATCAAGGTACACTCAGACATCGAGTGCTGCACTATGGGCAGAGCTGTAGGAGCAGCAGGGCAGAGCCTGGCTCCGGCTCCTCCGCCACAGCCGGCTGGAAGGCTCCGGCTGACAGCCTGCCCCAGCCCTCCGGGAGTTTCCATGACAGCCGCCGCAGCATGTCCTGTATCCAGGCAGCTGGGCCAAGAGCACCGGGTTAGCTGCCTCTGTAAACAGGCTCGTGGAGGGAGCTGGCTGATAACCCAGCCTCCAGGGAGTCGAGGGAAGATGTCGGCAGAGCCCGCCTCTCCCTGCCCTCCCTGTTTGTTTGGAGCAGCCGACATGGCGCGTTCTGACCTCGGCCTGACCGCATGAGTGGCTGCCCAGAGCTCCAGCGGGGAGGGAGCAAGACGGAGTCGCTCGTTGGAAGTGGTTGTGACTTATCTCCCCTCCCCAGGATGTCTGTGATAAAGTGGATTACCTGAGCTACCTGGGGAAGACTCAGATTGCAGCTCTCCAAAGGGATGCAGACATTGGAGTGGCAGAGGCTGAGTGGGATGCTGGCATTTGGGTGAGTCCAGAGATGTGCCAACCTTCCCCAGAGCAGCCTGTTTAGCCACAACTGCATACCCTGAAGCTCTGCATTCTTTTCCCTCTCTGCAGGAGGCAGAGTGCAAGAAAGAAATGCTGGATGTCAAGTTCATGGCAGACACCAAAATAGCAGATTCCAAACAGGCTTTTGAATTGCAGGAAGCTGCCTTCACTGAGGAGGTCAACATTGAGGTGAGGGTGTCCCACAGCCCAACGCTGTTCCCTGGAGGCTTTGTGATGGTGTTGGTGGCTCTGGGGCTTGTCATCTTCTTCCTCCTGCATCTGTTAGGACAGTTGGAAGTGGAGAACCCGGGACTGTGTCACTGTGTGAACTTTTGCAACAGATTCCTCTCCTGTTTGCAGAAATTTGGTGGAACTAGGAGGAGAGGGTGGGGAGGGTCATCCAGGCTGAACCTGGAGCTGGTTGGGCTCAAGTGGTGTGAGAAAAGGGCACAGAGAAGGACAGCTCTGAGAATTGAGATGTCACCCCTGCGAAGAGGTTCAGTAGCAGGAGCTGTGTCTGGTTTTAGGTCCTGCCGAGGGTCTTTATGTCTGTGCACAGGAGTTCATGGCCCAGACCCCTCTTCTCTCCCTGCTGAGGCCCAGCTGGCCTATGAGCTGCAGAGCGCCCAGAAGATCCGTCAGGAGGAAATCGAAATGAAGATGGTGCAGTGCAAGGAGCAGATCGATGTGGAGGAGAAGGAGGTGATCCGGATGGAGAAGGAGCTGATGGCCACTGAGGCAGCCGGCCCAGGCCGAGGCCTATCGCACTCAGCAGATTACCGAGGGAGAGAAGTGAGTGAGCCTGTGACCTGGGCTGGGAGCACAGTGCTACCCCAGCTCATGGGCTCTCTGCAGAGATCTGGGCTGCTACAGCACTGAATTTCCTTTTCCAGGGTGAAGCAAATCCTCCTTGCTCAGGCGGAGGCAGAAAAGATCTGCAAGATCAGAGAAGCGGAGACTTTTGTGATCGAGGTCATCGGGATGGCGGAGGCTGAGGGGCTGAAGCTGAAAGCAGAAGCACTCCAGCAGTATGGAGAGGCTGCCAGGCTGGCTCTAGTGCTGGATGCACTGCCTGAGTGGGCAGAGGTGGGTGGAGGACCAGCAGGACACTGAATGGGGACAGGTTCCTCCTGTACAGCTGCCTGGGGACCAGTGGCCCTGTGGCCGGCTGCTGGCCAGGGGCTGCCTCAGCTGGCAGTGCAGGAACCCCTGCCTCATTATCCCTCTCATGGCCAGTGGCTTTGCTGCCTTGTGACAACGTGAAAGGGGCTGTCCCCTCTGTGTGTCCGTCCTCCCTGCAGTGCCACCAGGGCCCTGCGCTGGGCCATGTCCCTTCCCCACCTGCCTCGATGCCTGTGCCTGGTGTGGCTGTTACAGCCAGACCCATGTGTGAGGTCAGCCTGCACTGTGGTGGGGTTTTGGGGATCCCTCCACTGGCTCCTGCACCCCCAGCTTGGTGCTGGGGGTGGGTGCCTCCCCGCCCTGCCAGCAGTGCCCCTGGGGACGGCCAGTCCCTTTGCTGGGAGTGACACACTGCAGGGGGGTGGGTGCTGCGGGGCCCCCCCATCCCCTCCCCATTGCCAGGGCGGGGGGACCAGTGTTATCAGCCCCCGGCTGGTGCCAGCCCGTGGGCGGCGGGCGCAGATCTGGCTCTGTCCAGGAGGCGTGCCGGGCCGGGCCCCTGTATCTGCCTGTGCCCGCGCCCGCCGCTGCGAGATAATAAACCTGTGTCACCTCCCGCCTGGGCTCTGTCTCGTGCCTCGCGCCCGCCTCTCCTGCCCCAGGACCCCCAGGACTGGGATGGCTGGGGGCTGCTGGTGTTCCCAGGCAGGTGTTCCCGCTGGGATGGGGGAGCAGTGGGTGTGCGGAGGTGAGGTCCTGGCTCACGCTGCTCCTGCAAACCCGGGAACTGGTGACCTCCCCACGGTCACTGTGCCCCCGTGGGCTCCCTGCCCCAGAACTCCGTGGGAGCAGAGCCTTGTCCTACCCCTGCAGGGGTGAACATGCAGGCAGGAGCCACCGAGGGTGGCTGGTGAGTTCCACTGCATGACCCCTGTTTCCCTGGGGGTGCTGACCACTGCAGGGGCACCCCAAAAGATTGGCACCCCAGGGTTTGGGGCACGGCTGACATGGATGGAAGGCTCTGTCTGTCACAGCAACCAGGCTGGTGGCAGCAGCTCATGTCCCCCTGTCCTGCCACAGGAACCTTCTTCCAGCCCCAAACACCCTTTCCTGTGCTGGGGGCCAGCTGGGTAGCTCTGAGGGTACCTGTTCTACTTGGGGTCACCCTGTGAGCAGGAGCAGTGACAGCCAGCATGGGGACGCCATGGGGGACTTTGCTGCAGTGACCTCCCAGGGGTAAAGATGGTTTCTCTTGCCTTCCAGACCCTCCATGTCCCCCTCCAGACACAAGGCAGGACTACAGGCCCTGTCCTATGTGTCCTGCAGGGTGGCCCTGCAGATAGGCTGGGTGGGGACAGCTTGGCAGCCCCCAGCACATCGTTATCTGGAACCAGACACACTGCCCTGGGCCAGCATGGCTGGTGGGAGGGCTGTGGCACACGGGGGTCTCCTGTGGCACCATTCTCACCATCTCTGTAGTACCAGCCTGGGGGGACGCTTGGGCCCCCTCTGTCCTGAAGGGCACAAGGCCACAGGGCAGGGCTGCCCTCGAGTGCTCTGTGTGTGCAGAGTGGGCAGTGGGGCTGGCGGGCACTGGCTGGAATGGGGACAATCCCATGGGGCTCACCTGGTACTGGCAGGGCTGGAGGGACTCAAGGGCACTTTGCCTGTGTTGCTGCTCTACGTGCTGGGGTGCCTGTGCCACACTTAGGGGAGCACTATGGGCTCCAGGACACCTCTGGGTCACAGCAGGGACCAAAACCAGGAGGGGATGGTCCCTTGCAGCCCCCAAACCCCCCACATCCTCATGTCTGGTGCCAGGGTGACACCAGGGCTTGACCTTGTGCCGCCTCCTGCCAGGGTCTGGCCAGGCTGGGGGGAATGTGGGTGATGCTGCCCCTGTTCCCGCCACCCAGAGGGGACAGCAGGTCTGGGGGCACCTTGTGTGGCAGGGCAGGGTCCCCGATAGCTGGACGCTGCTGCTTATCGGGACCCCCACGCAGACAGTCCCAGCGGGGGGTTATCACCTCCCCACAACCGACTTCCAGGAATGCCGGCGTGTTCTGGCACAAACAACCTGGCACAGCGGCACAGCACCTGCTGCAGGATGTGACTCTGAGGGGACAGACAGGGCTGGGGGTCACAAATGACCAGGGTCATGCACGGGCAGGTGATGCTTATGGTCAGGGGGTGCAGCCACTTGGGGACACGTGGCCAGGGGACAAATATGACCGGGGTCATGCGCTATGAGGGGACTCAGCCCTCTTGGGGACACATGTGGCCAGGGGGGCATGTCCTTGGTGACACAGCTTGGGGATACTTCTCTGCAGGGGTCACATCCCCCTGGGAGGAGGGTGCACTCACACAGGGGACATGAGCTCCCAAGAAACTTGTTCTTGCAGGCTGGGGAACGCATCTTTTTTTAGGGGGACACACTGCATGGGGACATGTCCCTCAGGGGAGCATATATGGCCAGGGAACATAGCACTTTGGAGGTCACCTACCCCAGGAGGACACAGGCTCCTCACCTGGGAGTGCCTTGAACTCACATGTCCCACCACCACCATCCCAGGCCCCATCCCCCTGGACTACCACCCTGCCCTGTCCAACACAACTGTCCAGCAACTGGGAACCAGTTTGCAATTGGGAGCTCGCCATTTGGGATCCCCACAGCTGTGGGAAGGGATAATCCTGATGACCACAGGGGTCAAAGACAGGAGGGTGGGAGATTTGTGAGGGCCACCCCCATGTGCTGAATGCACAGGGGGTAACCCCCATAAGTCCCCCATTCCCAACCTGCCCATGGGCAATGCCAGGCTGGCAGGAGCTGCTTGGGGCTGTGCCCCCCCGGGCAGGAAGGGGTTAAGGGCCCTGTCCAGCTGTGCAGTGCAGATGTGAGATATGCAGATGAGGCAGAGCAGGTTTTATAAGGCGGGTGCAAACCCAGCACCCCACAAAGCCCCAGTGCCACCCCTATAGGTAGGTGCCACCACCTGGGGGGCTGCTCTCCTGCTCTGGAGGGATAGGATTTGGAATACCACAGGAGGGGTTAGGGGAAGCAATCAGGAGCCTTCATCCCATTCTGGAGCAGTGGGACTGGGGGCAGAGGTGGGATAGGGGATTGTTGAGGTCAGGAGGCTGTTGAGAGCCCCTGCTCTTCTCCAGGGTGGTGGGAACGGGGGGATAAGGAGGGTGTAGGGGGGCTGCCTGGATGGGCAAGCCACAGAGAGCCTTCATCCAGCTCTGTGGTGGTGGGATTGGGAGGGATAAAGAGGGAGCAGTGATGTGCTGGAGTAGGGAGGCCTTTGGGAGCCTCTTTGGGAGCTGTGGTGACCCCAGTGACAGGGATGGGGTGAGCGGGACAGCGGGGTGGGGATGGGGCGGGGATGGGGCAATCCTGGTGCTGTGCTCCCTAACCACGCTCTCCCCGCGCAGGCTCCGCTCCCTGCCCCCTGTGCCGCCGCCGCCGCTCCGAGCAGGATATCATCGTATACTGTAAGTTGGCTATGAGACACTACAGTATAGATGATGTACTCCCCGGGCTGCACCGACCACCCGCCCGCCAGGACACGGCGTGGGACCGCCACACCGGGGGCACCGGGGGCGGGGGGAGGCGGGGCTGGGATGCGGGACGCGGCGCTGGGAAGTGAGCGGGGTCGTGGGATGGGGCACCCGCGAGGTGTGGGAAGCTCCGGGCACCTCCAGGAATCGGCGGCCGGCGGGGAAACCGTTACCATTACTGAGTTTAGTAATGGTAACGGTTCTGCCGACGGCCGGCACGGCGCGGAACGGAACGGCACGGCGAGGACACGGAGATGGAGCACTGGGATCGGGCGCGGGACAATAAAAGGGGGTTACAGCAACCTTGGCTCTGTCTCAGCTTCTTCACCCACGTCCACCGGCGGCTCCGGGCCCGGTGGAACTGGGTCACTGGGGTGGACTGGGGAGCTCGTGGGTGCCCTGGGTCGCAGGGTGGGACAGGGAATTTTGGGTGCATTTGGGTGTAATGGGGGCACTGGGGGACCTTGGGGTGCGATGTGAGCAGGGCATCGGGGTGCAGGGCACACCGGAGTGCGTTGTGGTGTTTTGCAGGGAGCACTGGGGAGAACTGGGAGGCACTGGGGGGTGTTGGGACTGGGGAGATCTGGGGAGCGTTGGGGTGTAAGGGGAGCACTGTGAAGCCTGGGGTTGCATTGAAGGGGAAACTGGGAGCATTGGAACTCATTGAGGAACACAGAGAAGTACTCAGATACATGGTGGGGAGGGTGTTGTGGAGGGGCACTGGGCATCCTGGGGTGCACTGGGATGGACTGGGGAGGGTTGTAGGGAGAACTGGGACACACCGGGGTGTGTTGTGGAGGGGCACTGGGCTGTGTGGTGGGGATGCTGGGAGCACTGGGGGGGTCACTGGGAGCACTGGGGGGGTTACTGGGAGCACTGGAGGCACTGGGAGCGCTGGGAGCAGTGCTTGGCGGGGCCGGCAGGGGGCGCTTCCCGCTCCCGCCACCCCGCCCAGTCCGCTTCGTTCCCACAACCCCCGCGGCAGAGCGGCGCGCTGGCCCCACCCTCCCCTCATCTCTATGCTCCCGCTCTGCGCGCCAATGGGGGTGGGTTCTGTCGGGGCTCCCGGCGTGCCCCGCGGCGGGGCAATATGGCGGCTCCCATGGTCGCGGCCGCTGTCCGGGCCCTGCGCTGGGGCTGTGGGGCAGCCGCGACCGCGCCGCTCCTGCCGCGAACAGGTGCGGCGGGGCCGCGGGAGTGCTCCACGGGGCGGCCGGGGGCGTGAGGCGGCGGGCAGGAGCGAGGCGGCCGCTCCGGGGCTGGCCCAGAGGCCTCGTGGAGGCTGCGGGGTAGTTGAGCGGGGAGGAAGGGGACAGCGCGACTTTGGGGGGTTTTTGGTACGTTTTCGGTACATGCGGACTTTGCTGGTGGTGTCCTTGCAGGCTGCCTCCCGGGGAGCCGCTGGAGCGGGAACTGGGCGCTGGGAACTGGAGCAGCGCTGGGCAGGATCCTGAGCGTCCCTGCCCGCTGGAGCGGGAACAGCTCGGCGCTGGGCAGTCTCCTGGGCATCCCCACCGAGGCACCGCCCGCCCCCCTGGGCCAGCACCCGCCACCCGTGGCCACCAGCAAAGGTGAGGTGGTGCCAGTGCTGCCCCGCCGGGACAATCCCGAGCAGCCCAGGGGGGTTGGCAGCGCTCGAGCCACTCCTTTCCTCGGCAGAGGAGCAGAAGCGGCTGTTGCAGCACCGGCCCGACCAGCCCCAGAACCCCAAGGTGCTGAGGATCGCCATCATCGGCGCCCCCAACGCTGGAAAATCCACGCTCTCCAACCAGCTCCTGGGCAGGAAGGTGAGGCTGGGCTGGAGCAGGAAGTTCAGGCTCATAAATTGCTGGTTTGTTTTGGTGTTTTGGTTTTTTTTTTGTTCGTTTCTTTGGTTGGGTTTTTTTTGCCATATTCTGGCTGTGTAACGTGTTTAATTTCCTGCAGGTTTTCCCAGTCTCCAAGAAGGTTCACACAACTCGGTGCAAAGCCAGGGGGGTCATCACACATGAAGACACTCAGCTGGTGAGCTCCCAAAGCTGCTCCTGCCTGGGGCACTGGGCAGTGTGAACCAGAGAGTGCAGGGTCTCTGTCCTGTGGGATCACTCTTCGTTGCACAAATATGAGTTTCACCCTGACCTCTAACCACAGGCAAACTTACAGAATCTGTCTTTCCTCCTTCTAGATCATTCTGGACACACCTGGCCTTACTAATCCATTAAAAGTCAAAAGGTATCCCCACTGGGGTGGGGAGGGGTTGATAAAACCAGAGTGTGATTTTTCACTGTGTAAAGTTTGTAAAATAGGAGTGAGAGAAATGTGTATTTTCAGCCTTATTTTGCCTCGTTTATTGTTGCAATTTCAGTAGCACACAGAGCCTGTGACATCCCTGTTGTGTTTGGTTCTGCATATGTGACAAGGGATGTCACAGCCCCTAAAACAGCTTTGTGGCATCTGGGGTGAGGGAAAACTCTGGGTTTTTTCCCCCACTTTGAGGGGAAGGAACACAACTGTAAACAAGTGTGTCTGGTTGACTCATTTGCACGTGTCTTTCAGACATAATTTAGAGAAAGCCATGCTGACAGACCCATGGGACAGCATGAAACACGCAGATTTAGGTGGGTCCTCAGCTCCTCTTGGAACAAACCAAACCTTTTGCTGCCACACAGGTTTACAGCTGTGGTGTCTGGGTGTTTGCTGGGCAGCCCTGGGAGTGTGAGCCAGGAGGGAAGGGCAGAGAAAAGATTTGGAATGTCGAGCTGAGGAGTGGATAAGGACTGCCTGGTGCCAAGGAGGGGGCAGCTTGGGTTAATAACTGGGCTTGGATATTAAGTTTTAGCATGTGTCATGTCGTTTTGATGGCAGGTCTAAACTGCACTTTAGTGTTTTATCAATTGAAAGTCTCCTTTTTGTGCTCTCCTGTGGAAGAGAGAGAAGGAACAGGAGGAGGGGGAGTGGCCACTGACTCTAAAGCTGTAAGTGAACATTCTGGAAAAGGCAGGTTCATCCTCTTTTCCTCCCTCTCTCCTGGCAGTTCTGGTTTTGGTGGACGTGTCGGATCACTGGACAAGGAACGCTCTGAGCAAGGAGGTGCTGAAGTGTCTGTCACAGTTTCCCCACATCCCCAGTGTCCTGGTCCTGAACAAGGTAAATCCTGCTCCTTCTTCCTGCCTTCTTCAGATACCACCTGATAACATCAGCCATGGCTTTTTGGGTCCCTGGAGTGTTAAAGGACACTGGTTTACCTCTCTACTCCAGCACATTGCAGTGTGTGTGTGTGTGTGCGCACATGTGGCATGCACTGGTGCTGTGCTGCAACCTGTGGGGTTTAAATCCACTTGGGAAGAGGAGCTGGAGTGGGGTTGGCCAGAGAAAATCTCAGCAGAGCTGACAGGTTCTCAGTGTTTGGCCAAAGTGTGCTGGCACTGGTGACACACTCCAGCAACTGCTTCCCTGAGTGGCTTATTCTGGCTCCTTTAGATCCAGGGCCCAGCTGCTCACCTCATTTAGGACAAATCCTGACACCTTTCTCTGACTTTTAGGTGGACATCCTGAAGAAGAAGTATCTCCTGCTGGATATAGTAACTGACCTAACAGAGGGAATTGTAAATGGAAAGAAACTGGAAGTGAAATCTGCATTTAAAAGTGATTCCAGTTCTTCAGCCAAGCCTCCTCTTCAAATCACTCAGGCTTCTCCTGCTGGGAACAGGGCCCCAGGGTCTCCCTGTTGGCAGGAAAGGGATGCCAAATCCAACCCTGTCACAGAGGAAGCCCA
>NW_020955515.1:1058636-1062075 GCF_003031625.1 Empidonax traillii
GAGGGAATTGTAAATGGAAAGAAACTGGAAGTGAAATCTGCATTTAAAAGTGATTCCAGTTCTTCAGCCAAGCCTCCTCTTCAAATCACTCAGGCTTCTCCTGCTGGGAACAGGGCCCCAGGGTCTCCCTGTTGGCAGGAAAGGGATGCCAAATCCAACCCTGTCACAGAGGAAGCCCAAGGGCCAAAGCAGTATAGACACAAGGATCTAAAAGATATGAAAGGCTGGCCAAAATTCCAGGAGATCTTCATGCTCGCAGCTCGCCGTGGGGAGGAGGTGGATACACTCAAGGTAACTCTGAGCTTGTATCACACCCTGAGACTGCTGTGGGACCCCAGCACTTCACACTGAGCTCAAGCTCCTTTGAGGAAGTAGCAGAGCTGCTGCTCCTGGCCTGGGATAGGGGGAGAGTGTTGTGTGCCAATGTGGGGATTTGTCTGTATTGCATTTCCAGAGTTTTCTGTACAAAACTCTTATTTGGGGCTCTCCAAGAAGCAGCTTGCTCAGAACGATGACCACCCACCATTCATTCTTTCAGCTCCAGGGGTGCTGTAACTCACAACTTTTGTAACTCACACAGATGACTCTAGGGAGGAACCCTTTGGCAGAGCAGGAATTTCAGAGCTTCCCTTTCTCCTTTCCATACCAAAAATGCCAAACTGCTGCCCTGGTGCCAGACCAGCAGCAGTGCCCTCGCTGCAGAATGAGCATGGGGTGTTGGCACCGTGCAGGTCGTACCTGTCAGCTGATGGGAGTGTGTGTGTTGTGCCCACAGCAATACCTCCTGATGCAAGCCAAGCCAGGCCCCTGGGAGTTCCACAGCGACGTCCTGACCAGCCAGTCACCTCAGGAGGTCTGTGACAACATCATCAGGGAGAAGGTCCTGGAGTACCTGCCCTTGGAGGTGCCCTATGGCGTGACTCAGGTGGGAAGTTGAGCACAGGTAGATCTGCCCACGAGGTGTTTAACTGGAAACATTGGACTGTGTGATGAGAATCCCTTCATTTGGATCTGTGGAATCTGGGGTGACCTGGTACTCGCACTTCAGGTGCTGTGAGGCCCTCTGCGTGCTTGAGGGGGCCAGCCTAATGTGCTGGGATCTCCGAGGATCTCTGTGGTTCCTGAGGGTTTTCCAGGAATGCTAAGTGAACTCTTGCTGTTGCAGGTGACAGAGATGTGGGAGGAAGGAGAATGTGGGGAGCTCCTCATCGCGCAGAACCTCTTGGTCCCAAGGAAGTCTCATATGGTGAGTGATGGAAGAGACTTGGGGTGCTGGGGAGGGTGAAGGGAGGTTCCCTTATCCCAAGCATATGTGCATCCTTGGTGTGGTTCCCCTCTCCCCCTCCTTTGGGAAGAGCCACATGCCTGACACAGGGTGTTCAATAGCAGCTTACACATCCCTGGAGTAGCCCATGGTTTGATCTTGGAATTTCCCTCACTGCTACATCCCTTCCATTGCTTCTGTGGCCGCCCTGTCCCCCTGGGGCGATTCCTCCCTGCAGCTGGGCGATGTAAGGATGGGTCTGATGATGTCCTCTCTGGGTTTTAATGCAGAGGATGTTGATTGGAAGAGGAGGTAAAGTCATCAGCAAGATTGCTCAGGAGGCTGGGCAGGACCTGATGAACGCTTTCCTGTGTGACGTCCGCTTGAAGCTCAGGGTGGAGGTGAAGAGCTGAGTGTTTTGAGAGCCCCTGAACTCTCTGATCATGTGGAAAAACAGATCCCTGTGTTCCCCTGTGGGTATCTTGTCCAGAAACAGAGGATGATGGAATTAATACAGTGGGCTGAAGTGGAATATATTATTCTTTGAGAGAATGGCCCAAACTGAAAATAAATCTTCAGACCCTCTACTGCACCTGGCCTTGTGGAAGCTGGGATGGACACCAGAGAACCAGCTGCACTCATGGTTCTAGTACTGCATTTATAGAGCTGCCATCCACCTCTTTGGGGCTGTGTCTTGCATTCTTGGTCACAGGTTTTTATACCTGGAAGTTCAGGACCATCTCCTGTCTTTTAGCAGACACAGGGTTGCAGTGAAGGATGATTAGCACACCTTTGTCTTCTCAAGGCTGAACCACTCCAGTGTGATCACACAGGAGGAACAGGCTACTGCAGCCCACACTATGGTTTTACATCGGCTTTGCTCCCTGCCCTGTTGAAGTTCATGGGTGTAGGGGGTCAGTTTAAGGAATTTACTGGCAGCTGAAACATCTGTAATGCCTGAAGGGCTTGTCTGTCATGCAAAACCAGCGTGGACCCCCTTTTTAGGAATTTGAATACTTTATTGCACCAGAGTTACTTCAAAGCCCTTATTCTTGCACCAGGGCTGCAGATACAAACATAGAAGCTGTTGCAGCTGAAGAAAAGCCCAAAGTGGGAACAGCAGCAGGTTCTGCAGCCTGAGGGTAACAAGGTTTGGGGATGGAGAATAGCTGGCACAGGTGAGGCTGGAGGAGCAGGGCTGGGCCCGTGAAAGAGATGCTGTTACTGTTCTGAGCTGCTGAAGGATTCTGGAATGTGAGATCATCTGAAAACTGGGTTGGGAAGCCTCTATAGAATGTCCTTCCTTGTTTCCCAAGATGTAGGGGCTGCTGTGGTCCCTTGAATACTGCTCTCCAACTTTTGTATTTTCCTTGCAATAAAGTGAGATCCCAGCACAAGTCATTGTTCTCTCCTTTCTTCCTCCATGGCAGCCAGACCTCACAGCCATCACTTCCCCTCTGTTTTATTCCAACCCAAAGCTTTTATGTCATTCCCAACTGAGCTTATATCCCATTTCCTGAGCTGTGGCATCTGAAGGTTATGCCCTGTGGGGGGAAAAAGCTGGGTAAGTGCGGTTGGAGGTGTCTCAAAGGCTGGGGTACAGGAGCAAGGCTGTCCCCTCTGTGTGGCCACGTCATGAGAGCCTCAGGATTGCACTGTGCTGCCTCAGAGCCTCATCCCAGGCTACTTCCAGCCAGGAGAAGGGATGGATCTGAGGACCCAGAGCAACAGCCAGTCCTGGAGGCGATGGAAATGTGCCCAGCATGGGAAGGGGTGAGTTTTTGTGCCTTCCTGACTTGCAGCTCCTTAACGAGCTTTGAGTGTTAGGTTAATTATCCCAGTGCAAGACAATAGTGTGTGAGTGCAAACTGCCCCTTCCCCAGTGGGGAACAAACCTTCCCCGAGGGCAGGGGGCTCTGACTGACCCCAGGCGATGGGGGGGTGGGAGGCACTGCTGAGGCCCCCTTGGTGTGGGCAGCATTGGGGCCGTGGTGGAACCCCCTGTGTGTCCCCACCTTGATCCTCCGTGTCCCTTTTCTATGTCTCCCGATGTCCCCCCATATGTCCCCCCGCCACGTCCCCCCCTCCCCAAGGCCCTGCACGACCCGCGCTCTCCGCCAGGGGGCGCCGCGGCGCTGCCCCCTCTACTCCCCCCCCCCCCCCCCCCCCCCCCCC
>NW_020955515.1:1062096-1065495 GCF_003031625.1 Empidonax traillii
GAGGGAATTGTAAATGGAAAGAAACTGGAAGTGAAATCTGCATTTAAAAGTGATTCCAGTTCTTCAGCCAAGCCTCCTCTTCAAATCACTCAGGCTTCTCCTGCTGGGAACAGGGCCCCAGGGTCTCCCTGTTGGCAGGAAAGGGATGCCAAATCCAACCCTGTCACAGAGGAAGCCCAAGGGCCAAAGAAGTATAGACACAAGGATCTAAAAGATATGAAAGGCTGGCCAAAATTCCAGGAGATCTTCATGCTGGCAGCTCGCCGTGGGGAGGAGGTGGATACACTCAAGGTAACTCTGAGCTTGTATCACACCCTGAGACTGCTGTGGGACCCCAGCACTTCACACTGAGCTCAAGCTCCTTTGAGGAAGTAGCAGAGCTGCTGCTCCTGGCCTGGGATAGGGGGAGAGTGTTGTGTGCCAATGTGGGGATATGTCTGTATTGCATTTCCAGAGTTTTCTGTACAAAACTCTTATTTGGGGCTCTCCAAGAAGCAGCTTGCTCAGAACAGTGACCACCCACCATTCATTCTTTCAGCTCCAGGGGTGCTGTAACTCACAGACAACTTGTGTAACTCACACAGATGACTCTAGGGAGGAACCCTTTGGCAGAGCAGGAGTTTCAGAGCTTCCCTTTCTCCTTTCCCTGCCAAAAATGCCAAACTGCTGCCCTGGTGCCAGGCCAGCAGCAGTGCCCTCACTGCAGAACGAGCATGGGGTGTTGGCACTGTGCAGGTCGTACCTGTCAGCTGATGGGAGTGTGTGTGTTGTGCCCACAGCAATACCTCCTGATGCAAGCCAAGCCAGGCCCCTGGGAGTTCCACAGCGACGTCCTGACCAGCCAGTCACCTCAGGAGGTCTGTGACAACATCATCAGGGAGAAGGTCCTGGAGTACCTGCCCTTGGAGGTGCCCTATGGCGTGACTCAGGTGGGAAGTTGAGCACAGGTAGATCTGCCCACGAGGTGTTTAACTAGAAACATTGGACTGTGTGATGAGAATCCCTTCATTTGGATCTGTGGAATCTGGGGTGACCCGGTACTCGCACTTCAGGTGCTGTGAGGCCCTCTGCGTTCTTGAGGGGGCCACCCTTGTGTGCTGGGATCTCCGAGGATCTCTGTGGTTCCTGAGGGTTTTCCAGGAATGCTAAGTGAACTCTTGCTGTTGCAGGTGACAGAGATGTGGGAGGAAGGAGAATGTGGGGAGCTCCTCATCGCGCAGAACCTCTTGGTCCCAAGGAAGTCTCATATGGTGAGTGATGGAAGAGACTTGGGGTGCTGGGGAGGGTGAAGGGAGGTTCCCTTATCCCAAGCATATGTGCATCCTTGGTGTGGTTCCCCTCTCCCCCTCCTTTGGGAAGAGCCACATGCCTGACACAGGCTGTTCAATAGCAGCTTACACATCCCTGGAGTAGCCCATGGTTTGATCTTGGAATTTCCCTCGCTGCTACATCCCTTCCATTGCTTCTGTGGCTGCCCTGTCCCCCTGGGGCGATTCCTCCCTGCAGCTGGGCGATGTAAGGATGGGTCTGATGATGTCCTCTCTGGGTTTTAATGCAGAGGATGTTGATTGGAAGAGGAGGTAAAGTCATCAGCAAGATTGCTCAGGAGGCTGGGCAGGACCTGATGAACGCTTTCCTGTGTGACGTCCGCTTGAAGCTCAGGGTGGAGGTGAAGAGCTGAGTGTTTTGAGAGCCCCTGAACTCTCTGATCATGTGGAGAAACAGATCCCTGTGTTCCCCTGTGGGTATCTTGTCCAGAAACAGAGGATGATGGAATTAATACAGTGGGCTGAAGTGGAATATATTATTCTTTGAGAGAATGACCCAAACTGAAAATAAATCTTCAGACCCTCTACTGCACCTGGCCTTGTGGAAGCTGGGATGGACACCAGAGAACCAGCTGCACTCATGGTTCTAGTACTGCATTTATAGAGCTGCCATCCACCTCTTTGGGGCTGTGTCTTGCATTCTTGGTCACAGGTTTTTATACCTGGAAGTTCAGGACCATCTCTTGTCTTTTAGCAGACACAGGGTTGCACTGAAGGATGATTAGCACACCTTTGTCTTCTCAAGGCTGAACCACTCCAGTGTGATCACACAGGAGGAACAGGCTACTGCAGCCCACACTATGGTTTTACATCGGCTTTGCTCCCTGCCCTGTTGAAGTTCATGGGTGTAGGGGGTCAGTTTAAGGAATTTACTGGCAGCTGAAACATCTGTAATGCCTGAAGGGCATTGTCTGTCATGCAAAAAACCCCCTTTTTAGGAATTTGGATACTTTATTGCGCCAGAGTTACTTCAAAGCCCTTATTCTTGCACCAGGGCTGCAGATACAAACATAGAAGCTGTTGCAGCTGAAGAAAAGCCCAAAGTAGGAACAGCAGCAGGTTCTGCAGCCTGAGGGTAACAAGGTTTGGGGATGGAGAATAGCTGGCACAGGTGAGGCTGGAGGAGCAGGGCTGGGCCCGTGAAAGAGATGCTGTTACTGTTCTGAGCTGCTGAAGGATTCTGGAATGTGAGATCATCTGAAAACTGGGTTGGGAAGCCTCTATAGAATGTCCTTCCTTGTTTCCCAAGATGTAGGGGCTGCTGTGGTCCCTTGAATACTGCTCTCCAACTTTTGTATTTTCCTTGCAATAAAGTGAGATCCCAGCACAAGTCCTTGTTCTCTCCTTTCTTCCTCCATGGCAGCCAGACCTCGCAGCCATCACTTCCCCTCTGTTTTATTCCAACCCAAAGCTTTTATGTCATTCCCAACTGAGCTTATATCCCATTTCCTGAGCTGTGGCATCTGAAGGTTATGCCCTGTGGGGGGAAAAAGCTGGGTAAGTGTGGTTGGAGGTGTCTCAAAGGCTGGGGTACAGGAGCAAGGCTGTCCCCTCTGTGTGGCCACGTCACGAGAGCCTCAGGATTGCACTGTGCTGCCTCAGAGCATCATCCCAGGCTACTCCCACGCAGGAGAAGGGATGGATCTGAGGACCCAGAGCAACAGCCAGTCCTGGAGGCGATGGAAATGTGCCCAGCATGGGAAGGGGTGAAGCTTTGTGCCTTCCTGACTTGCAGCTCCTTAACGAGCTTTGAGTGTTAGGTTAATTATCCCAGTGCAAGACAATAGTGTGTGAGTGCAAACTGCCCCTTCCCCAGTGGGGAACAAACCTTCCCCGAGGGCAGGGGGCTCTGACTGACCCCAGGCGATGGCGGGGTGGGAGGCACTGCTGAGGCCCCCTTGGTGTGGGCAGCATTGGGGCCGTGGTGGAACCCCCTGTGTGTCCCCACCTTGATCTTCCGTGTCCCTTTTCTATGTCTCCCGATGTCCCCCCATATGTCCCCCCCTCCCCAAGGCCCTGCACGACCCGCTCTCTCCGCCAGGGGGCGCCGCGGCGCTGCCCCCTCTACTCC